>NC_057800.1:660996494-660998844 GCF_018294505.1 Triticum aestivum
TTTCGTCCCCGATCCAGATCGGATCGGGAGGGGGAGAGGAGAGACATGGGGAGTGGGGGTGCGGTCGTGGGGGGTTAGGGTTCCCGTCGGTGGGGGTTATGGAGGGGAGTGGGTGGGGCGGCCTGGGCCGGTTGCGACGGCCTTGCTGTTGGTTAGGTGGGCCAGTTGGCCCAGGGGGTTTGGGGGGTTCCTTTTCTCTTTAGTTTTGTTAGTTTTGTTTTATTTATTTATTTATTTTTATTTATTTATTTATTTCCTTTTCTGTTTTAATTAAATTTAAAATATTTAGGCATTCTGTATAAGTGTGTTTCCTCACAATAATTACCCATGCATTAAGTGACACCCTTTGAACATTTTAGTTTTAGTGTTTGAAAATTTTGATGTTTGACAAAAATTCAAATCATTTTGAACTAACACGAGATTAGCGACAGTAACAGAGGTGATGTGGCATCATTAGCATGGGTTTACTGTAGCATAATTATCCGGGTGTTACAACCTCAAAGCCTATTAAAAGGCTGGTGTAGGCTTTGTTCAATCCGCTTTTAGCGGACCGAACCTTTTCAACCACTGTACCCATAAGGGTACGATGTTCCTCAACAATGGAGGCGCTCTGAAGCGCTTCCACCAGAGTGTCCGGCGCCTCCGGATTGACCGAGGTCGCCGGCGGAGTCGACACACCCCCTTCTTTCGAAGGAGGCTGCTCGCCTGATTCCGGAGCTGTGTCGATCTCCGAAATGATATTCGGTTGGGGCCCAAATTGGGCATGGTCCCCGTCTCCAGTCTCCATGGAGGTCGGTTTCCCCATGTTTTCGGTGGCAGAGGTATTACCCTCTGGCACCACCTTGACGGCATCCCGCACCTCTCCATGGCCTGGAAGGGTCCTTCGGGACAACACTTCAGTGTTGTCCATAGCAGTGGGTGGGGACGTAGGTGGAGGCGACTCGCTCTGCATCATGTGTGAGCCCAGCGAATTCCCAGAAGACGATGATTGCCGGGGGAGATCACGGGCCTGACTACAATACGTGATTATGTGTGTTAGGATCGCAAGGCATAAAGCCGGATACATACATTATCCTTAAATACTTACGATTCGGCCGAAGGCTTCGGCCTGGGGTTCCATTCGGGGACGGCTTCGGCGTCTGATTCCGAATCGTCTGAAAGGGAGAGTTTCCCCTTCTTGGACGCTTCTGCCTCTAGATCTGCGGAAGCTCCCCTTTTCTTCTTTCCCCCTTTAAGGGGAGAATTGTTCTCCTCCACTTCCTCCTCGTCTTCGTCGTGGGAGGAGAGAGCTTCGGTATCTTCGGATGATATGTCCGAAGCACCTTTGCGGCGAAGGCCACTTCGGACCTCCTTACCCTTCTTCTTGGCCTTCTTTTCCGGCGCCTGGTATGGCGCCGGAACCAGCATCTTTGTCAGAAGAGGAATAGCTGGGTCTTCGGGCAGGGGAGCCAGACACTTGATCCACTCTCCCTTCTTCGTCCAGCCCTGGAGGACAACAGGAAGGTTTAAACTTACTCCTTGGATCTACAAATCAAGGATATGATTAGAAATCTGAAAAACTCACTGGAGTGACTGGATGAGCGCAGTCGTGACCAAGGCCTTCTGTAACACCCCGGATGTAACTTTCCCAATTTGTACTCCAACTCTTGCCGTTTCCGGCGATAAGTTAATTTATTTCCTCGGGTTCGGGTTTTGTCTCCGTGTGTTGTTTTCGTTGTCATGCATCTCATATCATGTCATCATGTGCATTGCATTTGCATACGTGTTCGTCTCATGCATTCGAGCATTTTCCCCGTTGTCCGTTTTGCATTCCAGCGCTTCGTTCTCCTCCGGTGGTCATTTCTAGCTTTCTTTCGTGTGTGGGGATTAAACATTTCTGGATTGGACTGAGACTTGCCAAGCGGCCTTGGTTTACTACCGGTAGACCGCCTGTCAAGTTTCGTATCATTTGGACTTCGTTTGATACTCCAACGGTTAACCGAGGGACCGAAAAGGCCTCGTGTGTGTTGTAGCCCAACACCCCTCCAATTTGGCCCAAAACCCACCAAACTCTGCTCCATCTCCTAGAGCGTTCGATCACGATCGTGTGGCCAAAAACCGCACCTCATTTGGACTCTCCTAGGTCCCTCTATGCCTATATATACACCCCCCCTCCAAAAATTCGTGGTTCAATCCACCCCTAACCCTAGAAAAAGAGATCTCCGCGCGGCCGGACGTGTCCGCCCACCGCCGGACGAAAATCCCGCCGTCCACCGCCCGCCCGGTCCACTCGCGTGCCGCCACGTGGCAAGTCGCCGCCACCACCGCCCGCGGCCCGGCCGGCCCGCGGTCGGCCCTCTCCTCCCGCGAC
>NC_057800.1:660999177-661011512 GCF_018294505.1 Triticum aestivum
TCCTCCACGCCTTCTCCGGCCACCTCCGGCCATCTCCGATGAACTCCGGCGCCGGCCATCCTCAAGAAACGCGCTCCGGTGAACAGTGCATCGGGCCGGATCTCAGATCTGAAAAACCCTAGCGGTTGACTTTTTCCCCTCTCCTCCTAATTTTTATGCATACTTTGACCTGTGATATCTCCGCATCCGTAGCTCTGATTTGGGCATATAGCATATCAAAATGTTCATCATGAGTAAATCATTTCATTCCATTGCATCATTTTCATTTGAGTGCATCTTGATGCCCGAAATGCTGTTAGAAGGAGGCTTCGTGAGTTAATTGTCAGATCTGCTAGTTCATCTTAGACTTTTGTCATTTTTGCCATGATTATTGTGTGCATGATATGCTTGTGAGTCCTACATATGTTTTGTTAAGGATTTTGTTATCTTTCCAGAGGTGCAACCCATGCATTTTTGTGATGTGTGTGGTGACTTGTGCAAGCTTGCAAAGTGAGGCACCCGGTGAATCTGTTTTCAGGGACTTGGTAGTTTTCACTAAGTCTGGGATTATTTAGTTCATGATGCCATATGTCCATGTTGTTTCCTAGTGATCCGTGCCTCTTTTGAGGATGATCAGTAAAGGAGTTTTGTTAATCTTGTTATGCTCTATCCATCCATGTCTTTGTTTGCAATTATGCAGCACCTGAGCTTGAGTCAATCGAGCTCTACTTTTGCTTCGTTGTGAATCTGGGCAGATCGTCAACTTGTTTGCGATTTTGCCGATGCTATTGTAGTTGATCCGTGCATGTTATGCCATTGTTCTTGCCATGTATAGATTGCATTTTGTGCCTTCCTAATGGATGTATGCTTGCCTTGCCATGACTTGCACTGTAGTGAGTGCATCGAGCTCGTTTACATGCCTTCGTGAGTTAAATTTCAGCATGTCTCAGTTTTCACTAAGTCTGAAAACTGATTATGTTTTAGCTATTTTCGTGTGCTTGTTGGTATATTTTGTGATACCTTTTGGCTCAAGGTCACTAAGGGTCTTTTGTTAAGCTTGTTGAGTAGCTCCATGCCATATTCTTCTTTGTCTTAATAATGTCCTGTAGCATGTTGTTTTGCTGCTCCGAAGAGGGCTTCATGATCTGAAATTTCAGACAAGTGTTAATTTCACTAAGTCTGAAATCTGTTTTGCATTTGCGTTTTTGCCATGCTTGTTTGAACCTCATAATGGATGAATTGGCCGTGGCTCAGTGCTAGTATTTTGTTAAGCATCTTGATTGCTTCCCTGCCATGTATTTTGTTGTCTTGTTTGGTGGTTGTAGCATGTTCATTTCGTTGCATTTAGAGGCCTACTTGCTGTAAATCGCAGACCGGTGTCATTCTTAAATCGCTTGCCATTTCCAAACCGTAACTCCGATTCCGATGATCTTTATATTGTTTTCAAGCGATTTCATCCCATCTTTCCAGTGGCACACTTGGTTTTCCAAGTTGAGGCCAGGTTCATGCATTTCCTGTCATATCTTGCATTTTGCATCCCGCATCGCATCCCGCATAGCATGTCATCATTGCATCTTTTTGTTTGAGTTTGCACGTGGTTGATTGTATCCTTGTTGCTTGTTTGTCTTGTTTGGGTAGAGCCGGGAGACGAGTTCACTAACGAGGAGCCCGTTGAGTTTGCTTGTGAGGATCTAGTCAACTCTGACAACTATGCAGGCAAGATGATCACACCCTCGAAATCACTACTATCTTTGCTATGCTAGTTTGCTCGCTCTTTTGCTATGCCATTGCTACGATGCCTACCACTTGCTTGCAAGCCTCCCAAATTGCCATGTCAAACCTCTAACCCACCATTGTCCTAGCAAACCGTTGATTGGCTATGTTACCGCCTCAGCCCCTCTTATAGCGTTGCTAGTTGCAGGTGAAGTTTGGAGGCCATTCCTTGTTGGAACATTTATTTACTTGTTGGGATATCATTATATTGCTATGTTATCTTAATGCATCTATATACTTGGTAAAGGGTGGAAGGCTCGGCCTCTCGCCTACTGTTTTGTTCCACTCTTGCCGCCCTAGTTTCTGTCATATCGGTGTTATGTTCCCAGATTGTTGCGTTCCTTACGCGGTTGGGTTATAATGGGAACCCCTTGATATTTCGCCTTGATTAAAGCTTTTCCAGCAATGCCCAACATTGGTCTTACCATTCGCCACCTAGCCTTTTCTTTCCCTTGGGTTCTGCAGACTCAAGGGTCATCTTATTTTAACCCCCCCCCCCGGTCCAGCGCTCCTCTGAGTGTTGGTCCAACCGAGCGATGTCCGGGGCTACCAGGGGCAACTTTGGGCTGGCCTACCCAACGTCTTGCTCATCTGAGTGTGCCCTGAGAAAGAGATATGTGCAGCTCCTATCGGGATTTGTCGGCACATTCAGGCGGTGTTGCTGGTCTTGTTTTAACCTGTCGAAGTGTCTTGAGTTACTGAGATACCGAGTCTGATCGGAACGTCTTGGGAGGAGGTCTATTCCTTCGTTGACCGTGAGAGCTTGTCATGGGCTAAGTTGGGACTCCCCTGCAGGGATTGAACTTTCGAAAGCCGTGCCCGCGGTTATGGGCAGATGGAAATTTGTTAATGTCTGGTTGTAGATAACTTGAACCTTAATTAATTAAAATGAATCAACTAAGTGTGTTACCGTGATGGCCTCTTCTCGGCGGAGTCCGGGAAGTGGACACGGTGTTGGAGTAATGTTTGCGCAGGTTGCTCTCTAGTTTCTCGCTCGTGCTTTGCCTCCTCTTCTCGCTCTCTTTTGCGAATAAGTTAGCCACCATACTTGCTAGTCGCTTGCTGCAGCTCCACTCATATTTTACCTTGCCTTACCTATAAGCTCAAATAGTCTTGATCGCGAGGGTGCGAGATTGCTGAGTCCCTGTGGCTCACAGATTGCTATTACACCAGATGCAGGGCCCGATGATTTCGCTCCAGGAGACGCGTATGAGCTCAAGTGGGAGTTTGACGAAGACTCTCGATGATACTATGTTTCCTTTCCCGATGATCAGTAGTGGTGCCCAGTTGGGGGTGATTGGGACCGTGTCGCATGTTGGGTTCTCTTTTATTTTGGTGCCGTAGTCGGGCCATGAGTGTTTGGATGATGTAATGTTATTAATGTACTTGATTGACGTGGCGAGTGTAAGCCAACTATGGTATCTCCCCTTTTATTAATACATTACATGGGATGTTTGTGAAGACTGCCTAACTTGCGACATATGCCTTCAATGCGATTATGTCTCTAAGTCATGCCTCGACATGTGGGAGCTATAGTCGCATCGAGGGTGTTACACCTTCGGTCGGCGGCGGCCATGTCTTTTGGGTCTTAAAAAGTAGCTTCCATATATCTTCATGCTTCGTGCTAAAGAACCGATGCAAGGTCCGGGGACTTGCCGGATCAAACCCCCACATATGGAGAGTCCGGCGTTGGCAGGGGAGAATCTGGCGAAACAGCATCACCTGGATCATGCTGGCAAGGCCGGTGTTTTTGTCCACCATGCTCTTCATGCGCTTTTGCAGCGTCATCACCTCGTCGGATGACGCCCAATCTAGGCCCCTCTTGAGCCATGATGTGAGCCGCATTGGTGGACCAGTTTTGAACTCAGGAGTGGCAGCCCATGTGGCGTCGCGAGGTTCCGTAACATAGAACCACTCCTATTGCCACCCCTTCACGGTCTCTACGAAGGTCCCCTTGGGCCAGGTGATGTTAGGGAGCTTGCTCACCATGGCGCCGCTGCACTCTGCGTGTTGACCCTCGACCACCTTCGGCTTCACATTGAAGACCTTGAGCCATAGGCCGAAGTGGGGGTTCAGAGGAACGCCTCGCACACAACGATGAACACCGAGATGTTGAGGAATGAATTGGGGCTAGATCATGGAATCTAGCCCGTAATAGTATATGAGTCCGCGGACGAACGGGTGGAGAGGAAACCCTAGCCCGCGAAGGAAGTATGGGATGAATACTACCCTCTCGTTGGGCTCTAGTGTGGGAATGACCTACTTTTTGGCAGGGAGCCGATGGGCGATTTCCTTGGCTAAATACCCCGCTTCCCGGAGTTCTTTGATGTTCTCCTCCGTGACGGAGGAGGCCATCCACTTGCCCTGCGCTCCAGATCCGGACATGGTTGGAGCGTGTGCTGGGGACGGAAAGGATTGAAGCATGGGCGCTGGAACTCGAGGGCAGATGGGCTGAGGAGGAAGAAGGCGTGGTGTAAAAAGGTGGATCCTTGTCTCCTTATAAAGGCAGTGAATATCAAGCGTCCCCCCACGATCCTTAAAACTCGCCTATTCCCCAGGAGTCGTGTGAGTGGCACGGTTGGATTACCCAAATCCGTATTGATGATAATCCCGCAATAAAGGGACACGATCTCTGCTTTGACAAGACGTGTCAATGAATACCGCGTCTCGAAACGCGAAGTGGGAGGCTAGAAAATGGTTCAAAATAATAATAAGGCCGGAACACAATACCTCGCCGAAAAAGTTGTCAGAAGACATAACCTATTTTTGTTTAAAGTATTTTGCCCTTGTGGTCCAGGGTTGTAACTATTGTGCATAGCCGGATATAGTTCTTTTGATCAACTACTTTGGATTACTCGGAGGAGGGACCTGCCTTGCAATGCTGAAGACAATCTGCATGTCGGACACATCGTCATTGAAGCCTGGTTCAGGGGCTACTGAGGGCGTCCTAGATTAGGGGGTCCCGGGGCGTCCGGGCTATGTGACGTGGGTCGGACTGGTGGGCCGTGAAGATACAAGATAGAAGGCTTCCCCCGTGTCTGGATGGGACTCTCCTTGGCGTGGAAGGCAAGCTTGGCGTTTCGATATGAAGATTCCTTTCTCTGTAAACCAACCCTGTACAACCCTAGCCCCCTCCGGTATCTATATAAACCGGAGGGTTTAGTCTGTAGAGGCAGTTAATCATATAGGCTAGACATCTAGGGTTTAGCCATTACGATCTCATGGTAGATCAACTCTTGTAACCCTTATACTCATCAAAGTTAATCAAGCAGGAAGTAGGGTATTGCCTCCATCAAGAGGGCCCGAACCTGGGTAAAAATCGTGTCCCTTGCCTCCTATTACCTTCGATCCTTAGGCACATAGTTCGGGACCCCCTACCCGAGATATGCCGGTTTTGACACCGACAGCGGCCAGGTGGAGGCGCGCGCCCCCCAAGCCCAATCCGAATTGGGTTATGGTTGGGGGGGCGGCCCCCCTTTCCTTCTCTCCCTCTTCTCCTTTCCCTCTTCTCCTTGTGGAAGTGGGAAAGGGGGGGCGAATCCTACTTGGAGTAGGACTCCCCCCCTTGGGCGCGCCACCCTTGGCCGGCCTCCTCCTCCCTCCCCCCTTTATATACGTGGGAGGGGGCACCCCATAGACACACAAGTTTATCTTTTAGCCATGTGCAGTGCCCCCTCCATAGTTACACACCTCGGTCATATCGTTGTAGTGCTTAGGCGAAGCCCTGCGTCGGTAACTTCATCATCACCGTCACCACACTGTCGTGCTGACGGAACTCACCCTCGCCTCAGCTGGATCAAGAGTAAAAGGGACACCACCGAGATGAACGTGTGCTGATTCGGAGGTGCCATGCGTTTGGTACTTGGGTCGGTTGGATCGTGAAGACATTCGACTACATCAACCGCGTTACTAAATGCTTCCGCTTTCGGTCTACGAGGGTACGTAGACACACTCTCCCCCTCTCGTTGCTATGCATCTTCAAGATAGATCTTGCATGATCGTAGGTAAATTTTTTGAAATACTGCGTTCCCCAACATGTTGGTGTTAAGGTTAGTGATTCCCTATGAAAGTACGAAAGTCAATAGTCATGCAATGAAATTACATCCTACTTGTGGTGCATTATTCGGTGTTATTTATGCTTAATGCTTGCTTATGAGATTATCTGTTCTTGGTTGGTCGCTTCCCAATCTTTTGCTAGCCTTCATTTTGCACTAAGTATGATCACTACTTGTGCATCCAAAATCCTTAAACCAGTTTTGCCACATGAGTCCACTATATCTACCTATATGCGGTATTCTTTTGCCGTTCTAAGCAAATTTGCATGTGCCATCTCTAATTTTCAAAATAAACTTCTCTTTTGTGTGTTTGTTTCGCTCGCGGAGCGGTGAGAGGTGGCTAATATTTTCCATGCTAGATGTGTTATTCTCAAGATGAGTGTTTATCCGCTTGTCATTACACAAGAGTAAGGCAAAGGTATTAGGGATGCCCAGTCCCGAAATGCAAAAAATGAATTTACTTTATGTTATCAATAATAAATTTCTTGGAAAGTGTTGGTATGGAGGGCAACCGTGGATACGACTAGCCATGGAAAGTGAAAGTATAGTGGAAAAAGGAGTAAACTTTATTTTCTGTTTGGGAACCGCCTATGATTTATCTATGCATGGAAAGTATTGGGAACTCTAAGTCGTTTTCGTTGGTGGGATGGATACACCTCCCAAAATGTTTTTATCTCTAAGTTTTTTGCTTTGAGCTCTGCCACCTCTACAAATCCCTACTTCCCTTTGCGAAGGGCCTTTCTTTTACTTTATGCAATTTTTATTTTGAGTCTCCATCTTCTCTTATAAAAGCACCAACTAGGAGGCAATATGATCATACTTAAGTATTGGGTGTAGCTAATATTCGAGTGTGTTTCATGAATGGATCAATGTTTGAGCATGATGGGCTAGGGATGACTTATTTTAGCATTGATATTTTGAAAGACATGGTTGTTTGTTGATATGCTTGAGTATCTAAATTATCATGTCAAAACTAGACTATTGCTTTGAACAACTAAAAGCCCAATTGTCCGTGCTATAAAGAAAAGAATATGATATGACATGATAGGCAGCATTCCACATCAAAAATTCTGTTTTTATCACTTACCTACTCGAGGACGAGTAGGAGTTAAGCTTGGGGATGCTGATACGTCTCCAACGTATCTATAATTTTTTATTGTTCCATGCTGTTATATTATCAATCTTGGATGTTTTATAATCATTTTATATCATTTTTGGTACTAACCTATTGACATAGTGCCAAGTGCCAGTTGATGTTTTTTTTCATGTTGTTTACATTGCAAAAAATCAATATCAAACAGAGTCCAAATGAACTTTACGAAGAACTTTTATGGGCCAGAAGGAACACAATGGGCCCTAGCTGCACCTGGGGGTGCCCTGAGGGGGGCACAACCTATCAGGGCGCGCCAGGAGGCCCAGGCGCACCCTGGTGGGTTGTGCCCACCTCGAGTGCCCCCTGGACTGCCTCTTTGCTCTATAAATACCCCAATATTTCCATAACCCTATGGGAGTCGACGAAATATTCATCCAGCTGTCGTAGAGTCCAGAACCACCAGATCCAATCTAGACACCATCTCGGATGGGGTTCACCACCTCCATTGGTGCCTCTCCGATGATGCGTGAGTAGTTCTTTGTAGACCTTTGGGTCCGTAGTTAGTAGCTAGATGGCTTCATCTCTCTCTCTCTCTCTTTGACTCTTAATACAATGGTCTCTTGGAGATCCATATGATGTAACTCTTTTACGTTGTGTTTGTTGGGATCCTATGAACTTTGAGTTTATGATCAGATCTATCTTTTTATACCCATGAAATTTATTTGAGTTTCTTTGATCTCTTATATGCATGATTGCTTATAGCCTCATATTTTTTCTCCGATATTTGGGTTTTGTTTGGCGAACTTGATCTATTTATCTTGCAATGGGAAGAGGTGCTTTGTAGTGGGTTCGATCTTACAGTGCTTGATCCCAGTGACAAAAAGGGAAACGACACGTATGTATCGTTGCTACTAAGGATAAAATGATGGGGTCTATCTCTACATAGATAGATCTTGTCTGCATCATGTCATCGTTCTTATTGCATTACTTCGTTTCTCCATGAACTTAATACACTAGATGCATGCTGGATAGCGGTCGATGTGTGGAGTAATAGTAGTGGATGCAGGCAGGAGTCGGTCTACTAATCTTGGACGTCATGCCTATATAATGATCATTGCCTGGATATCGTCATAATTATTTGAAGTTCTATCAATTGCCCAACAGTAATTTGTTTACCCACCGTTTGCTATTTTTCTCGAGAGAAGCCACTAGTGAAACCTACGGCCCCCAGGTCTTCTTTCTCATATTATTTGCCTTAGCAATTTACTTTTATTTGCATTTATTTTCAGATCTATTAAACCAAAAATACAAACAATATTTTACTGCACTTTATTTTATTTGCGATCTATTTATCCAATCTATTACAACTTTTTCCCACCACACACCAATTTCTGGCACCGTTACCCGAAAGGGATTGACAACCCCTTTAACACGTCGGGTTGCGAGGATTTGTTATCTGTGTGCAGGGGCTGTTTACGTTGTGTTGCTTGGTTCTCCTACTGGTTCGATAACCTTGGTTTCATATCTGAGGGAAATACCTACCATCAATGTGATGCATCATCCCTTCCTCTTTGGGGAAATACCGACGTAGTTTCAAGCGACATCAGCGGGCGGGTGGAATGAAACTGAAGAGCGGTTGGCAGTTGGTGCGCGACTACGAGTTTTACATCTCGTGTAGGTGAAGATGTAAGTTTGCATCTTCATGTTTTTGTATTTTACATATCCTAGAGGTGGAGATGTAAATGTTTTTGTATCAATATCATCTGTCGGAGGTGGGGTTTTGGGCCTCGGAGATGTATAAATTAGTTATTTTTTGCATCTACATCATCTATTGGAGATGCTTTTAGTACTACCCAGTTACAGAGCAGCATTTGATAGACCCTAAGTTAGTCAATTATCATCATGAGAACATGCGAGGACCTCATGTTTAGGTTTAGGATGTGGCATTGCTACCTCTTGAGCACTGCGTTCGTTTTCCCTTGAAGAGGAAAGGGTGATGCAGCAAAGTAGCGTAAGTATTTCCCTTAGTTTTTGAGAACCAAGGTATCAATCCAGTAGGAGATCACGCTCAAGTCCCACGCACCTACACAAACAAATAAGAACCTCGCAACCAACGCGATAAAGGGGTTGTCAAGCCCTTCACGGTCACTTACGAGAGTGAGATCTGATAGATATGATAAGATAAGATTTTTGGTATTTTTATAATAAAGAGAAATAAAGATGCAAAGTAAAATAAACGTCAAAGGAAATAACTAAGTGTTGGAAGATTAATATGATGGAAGATAGACCCAGGGGCCATAGGTTTCACTAGTGGCTTCTCTCAAGAGCATAAGTATTACGGTGGGTAAACGAATTACTGTCGAGCAATTGATAGAATTGAGCATAGTTATGAGAATATCTAGGTATGATCATGTATATAGGCATCATGTCCGAGACAAGTAGACCGAAATGATTCTGCATCTACTACTATTACTCCACACATCGACCGCTATCCAACATGCATCTAGAGTATTAAGTTCATAAGAACAGAGTAATGCTTTAAGGAAGATGACATGATGTAGAGGGATGAACTCATGCAATATGATATAAACCCCATCTTTTTATCCTTGATGGCAACAATACAATATGTGTCGGTTCCCTTTCTGTCACTAGGATCGAGCACCGCAAGATGAAACCCAAAGCTAAGCACTTCTCCCATTGCAAGAAAGATCAATCTAGTAGGCCAAACCAAACTGATAATTCAAAGAGACTTGCAAAGATAAACCAATCATACATAAAAGAATTCAAAGGAGACTCAAATATTGTTCATAGATAATCTAGATCATAAACCCACAATTCATCGGATCTCGACAAACACACCGCAAAAAGAAGATTACATCGAATAGATCTCCAAGAAGATCGAGGAGAACTTTGTATTGAGATCCAAAGAGAGAGAGAAGCCATCTAGCTAATAACTATGGACCCGTAGGTCTGAAGTAAACTACTCACACATCACCGGAGAGGCCATGGAGTTGATGTAGAGGCCCTCCGTGATCAATGCCCCCTCTGGCGGAGCTCCGGAAAAGGCCCCAAGATGGGATCTCTTGGGTACAGAAGCTTGTGGCACTACTAGGGAAAAGCCTAGCAGTAGCGCTGGTTTTTGGCCTATCAGTAGCGCGAGTAAGCGCGCTACTGATAAGGCGCTATAGCTAATGCTTAGCAGTAGCGCCTACTGGCACTCGCTACTGCTATATCTACTTAGTAGTAGCACTTTCCAAGTCAATCGCTACTGCTAATTATTAGTAGCGCTTTTGAAAACAACCGCTACTACTATTATTCCCTATTCCATTTCTTTTGAATTTTAGGTCGTATTCATATACCTGTATACAATTTTTCATACAGTAGCAATTTAGAGATTGTTTTTACATCGTAATGAGTTATTAAATCACTAGGTGAAAGAACCTTGGATTAGTTTCAAGTGCATGGATCCAAAGTAACCAATGGTCACTTTGGATCCATCCATTTGAAACTAATTGGCGGTTCTTTCACCCAATGACATAATAACTTCTCATCATCATCATAATATCATTAACAACTTATCATCATAATATATCATTGTCATATAACTCCTCATAATCATCATTTTCTTCCATGATGGGACATCATATAACAACTTCGTCACTAGTTATAATAACAACTCGTCCTCATCATCATCATAGTACTCATAGTCACTACTCCTACTCAGCATCACCATCAAGTCTAAGACATTGTAGTCATATATAATCAACACTAACTAATTGTTCTTAATACTTAGGACCTACTCCTCTCTCCTAGCTAAAATACCATAAAACAGATAAACCGGTCCTTCACCATAATGAAGAATGTACATAAACCTATCTCCAACTTGTGGCTTGCGCACATTCATTTTGTCTCCAATTATTTGTGTGTGCGCATTCATCACTTTGCTCCATTCTTTGATTTTGAGCCTTCCATCGTTTGAACAAATCGAGTATGCAGTATGGTAAGCCTCCGAAGGAGTTGGTCGTAAGCTAACCATATGCATATCACCTTCGGTAAATAGCATGTCAGGCACAACCTGCTTCGGGAGCCTCTGTTCAAAAATGAAATAGTAACATATATAGTTAGCAATGGTTTACTTAAGAATAATGTATGCAATGAAGTTACCATCATTAACAAAATCTTACCAAGTTTTTAGCAATGAAGTTATCATCAAGCAATGTATGGACTAGTGGCACATATCTAGTATAATTTTGGCTGATAGAGTGACTAGTTTTGAAGGCCTCAACATCTTCTATGAATGAGACAAGATAACCTTTCTCCTCACAATTAAGCTTGGAGTCATAGCTGTAGTATGTGTTGTCTACTACCTTCCGAGTGTTTCTTGAAGATAAGAAATAAGCTAAAAATTATAAATAAATAAGTTTAGTATGGACGAACAGCAAATATTTTTAAATTAACAACATAAATTACTGAACTTAACAAAATAGTTTGACAAACTCACATCTAGGCAAAACTAGAGGCATATCCACATCCACCCAGATGTCGATATTATCATCATCATCATAATCTTCGGGATGAATATCAAATCTTATTCGCATTCCCTCCTCAAATCCATATGCATTGCAGAGAGCTTCCCAATTAGAGCAACCGAAATGGGAGCGATCGACCGCATTGTAGAACTTAACCAGAAACTCATAACCATGTTTAGTTCTTAAGTGAGCCCTCCTCGTCTCCATATTCTCAAAGTCATCTAAACCAAAACCAAGCTTCTCCAATACATATGGTCTAGCATGGCACGGGATGTACTAATCGAATTGAAAAAAATCCATAAATTAAAGGTTGAACAAAAGAAGCACAAGTGATGATATTAATTACGATGAAATGATTGTCGTTGCATACCGTACAAACATCGAAGGTCTCTTCCAGCTTCATGGTGAAAAACCTATCATTTTGCAGGTGAGGAAACCTATCGCACACACCCCGGTCATCATAGCAGTACCCGCACTCCGGGATCCCATCGTCACCAGACATCTCCTGTGTTCAAAATTCAGAGATTATAATTCGATAGCAAAACCCAAAAAATTCGGCATGACCTTTGCTAAAAAAGGACACATCAAGCGCCTGAAATTTGCCGGAATGGAAATTAATCAACACTCCGGCAAAACATAGGCCACTTATCGATGGTCATTGCATTTCAATGGTTCAAAATATGAAAAAAAAATATTCGAAAATATCTTATATATAATCCTAACACTAATTAAACTAGTTTTATTAACTACTTACTAAATAAACTAGTTTTATTAACTACTTACTAAATAAACTAGGTCCATTAAGCACTTAATATAAATAAGCTAGTTATATTAATCACTTGCTAAATAAACTAGTTACCTACGATTTGCAAAAACAGAGACAAGGGAGGGAGGGAGTAGAGAGGA
>NC_057800.1:661011783-661014105 GCF_018294505.1 Triticum aestivum
AGGAGGAGGAGCAGGGAGGGGCGGTGGGAGGAGGGCTGCCGGCAGAGGAGGGAGGAGGGGACGGCCGCAGGCCGAGGGAGGAGGGTGTGGTGGGAGGAGGAGGGTGGAGGGCGCGGTGGGAGGAGGATGGACGGAAGGAGGGAGTACCTCAGTGGCGGACGGACGACAGCAGCGGCGGCGGCGACGAACGACAATGGTTATCGGCACGGGCGAGAGTGACTGAGAGGGTGAGAGAGAGGGTCGGCCGCGTGGTGATACGGTAGGGTTAGTAGTAGCGCGGGTATGAAAAAGCGCTATAGGTAAGGAGAATAGCGATAGCGCGGTACGGTGTAAGGCGCTACTGCTATAACTAGCTGGACGGCGAGGTCATGGCAATTACAGCAGTAGCGCGGTTTAGAGATGACGTGTTACTACTATTTTTCTTTCAGCGGCGCGTTTTTCCATCACGCGTTGTTGCTAAATAGCAGTAGCGTCGTATTTTGAAGAGCGCTGCTGGTAATATTCTGTGTATAAGGTTTTCCCTAGTAGTGCGGCGGTGGAATTAGGTTTTCGTGGTGCTCCTGGATGTTTGGGGGTACATGGATATATATAGGAGGAAGAAGTACGTCGGTGGAGCAACGGAGGGCCCACTAGGGTGGAGGGCGCGCCCAGGGGGGTAGGCGCGCCCCCTGCCTCGTGCCTTCCTACGTTGTTTCTTGACGCCCACTCCAATTCTCCTGGATCATGTTTGTTGAGAAAATCACGTTCCCGAAGGTTTCATTCCGTTTGGACTCCGTTTGATATTCCTTTTCTTCAAAACCCTAAAATAGGCAAAAAAACAGCAATTTGGGTTGGGCCTCCGTTAGTAGGTTAGTCCCAAAAATGATATAAAAGTGTAAAATAAAGCCCATTGACATCCAAAATAGATAATATAATAGCATGGAGTAATCAAAAATTATAGATACGTTGGAGACGTATTAGGCATATACATCGTACTTGAGATCAACATATGACAATATCTCCTTGCTTCTGAAAATGGTTTTGTCCAACTCTGTGATCTCCACCCCAGAGTCCATACTATCGGTTTAGTATCTCTATACCCATGAATTGTGAAACATGGTCATCGACTGAATCGTATACTAGTTGAACGGTATGTGTCCGCATAACCTTATCAACTAGGGATCATTAGAACAACAGTCAGACAATACATAGTTTCACAAACAAGTCACATACTTATTGATACATATCATTGATGATGTTCAAGGATATTCATAATAACTAATGAATACATATGAAAATATCATCATCACATGATTTCCTCTAAGACATATCTCCAATAGCATAATCATACTCATAAAAATTACAGTTTAATCGATACTAACTGTAATTTTCTTACCACACTGTTTTATCTTTTATTGGAGCCGCTTGTGAAATTATGGATCCCATTTTATCCATCCCTATTGCTTTCAACTTTCACCAGACGCTTTTACAATTCCTTGATTTTATTTCTCTTACTTCAACCACTTCTTTCGAACACAAGTTGCTTTAATCCTCGTAACTGGCATGGATAGTAAGACTAACAATCTTACTAGTTTCGTCGGGTGCCGAGACAAGTTCTGTAACTATGTGTGCAAGTGATCATTGATGTCAATTCAAAGCTTCTACATGTTTATCAAACCTTAAGGCCATCCACTTAGGAGAATTGTTGCTTGCTGTAACATCCCAAATTTTCAATTTGGAATATTATACATTAGATCATAAATGCATATCATATTTTATTTTGCTTTTGGTTGATCCTAGAAATTTCTACGCAACTCAAGGACCCACGGAGAGAGTTGGGGATTTCGTTATTTTCATATTTGAGTTTTCTCAAATTTTGAGAATAGGATCATTTAATTTTGTTATTTTATCGTCAATTATTTCTATTACAAAAATATGAGAGAGGGAATAAAATGACTTTCTCAAAATAAAGAAATATTGAGGATTTAATAATAAAATCAAATAAGATTTTTATTTCGGAGTTTTTCGTTATTTTATTTGAATTTAGGAAAAATGTGCATTTCCCAAAATTGCATTTAGGCCCCAAATAAATGTTCACCTTGTGTGGCATGATTTTAGAAGCCCGGGAAAATTTATTTCAGGATTTTTTGAGTCCGTTTAGTATTTCTTTTCATTTTTCTTCCGCGCATAATTATTTAAAAAAAACGAACCGACCTAACGGGCCGTGTCCGACCCGGACTCCGGCCCGACTAGGCTATATAAGCCGGGGGAGGAGGCCCAGCCGAAACCCTAAGCTGCCCCAGCCCCAGCGCCGCGCCGCCGCCGCCTCCCAGCGCCGCCGCC
>NC_057800.1:661014352-661022277 GCF_018294505.1 Triticum aestivum
CGCCTCAAAATCCATGCCGGTTTTTTTCGAAAAATCGTCCAGTTTTTCTGTCCGTTTTTCCGTCGGTTTTTTTAGTTTCGGTTTTTTATATAGATCGGTTTTTCCGATTTATTTAAATAGCGAGCGTTCGTTCGTTCTAATGAACGTTCGTCGTTTTTCTTTTTCTCGGATTTAATCCGTGATTTTTCTGATCGTGATTCCTGATCCGATTTTCTTTTTAGTATAACTTTTCTCTCGTTTATCGGAATCAGGCGATTCAAGCGCCTGGAGTTTCGTCTCGAAACCCTCTATCCGTTTAACCAACTTAAACAAGTCTTTGCTACTGTAAAATTTGCCTTACATCCAGATTAGTAGAATGAAGTTGTTTTCTTTCGCCGTTTGACTTTCGTTGCTTCGTTCGATTTGATTCTTTTTGCAAACCGGAGTTCTTAAGTTGAAACTTCTGGTTAGATCTCTTATTTGACTTTTATCTGTGCATTAGATGAGTACTTATTGTATGCTTGTTTGTTTGTCTACGATAGAATACCTGGAGTACGCCGCTTGTTACTTCGAATCGCTAGGTTTCCCGGATCATCAGCAAGGCAAGTAACACTTTGATCATACCTTTCCTACTACCCAGTTTTATTGCATTAGATCAATCCTCACACATTACATGATCAGGATCTAATTAAATTGTGGGATGGGAAGTAGTTGAGGTAGTACCTATTACCTGTTTATTATCAAACCTTTGGGAGTTACTTCTACGTTTGCTTATTATGTCGTGCTATGCTAGTAGACGTGGATTGGGTGAGTGATATCCATGACAGATGTGAGTTTGTTAATTAATGGTTTATCTAAGGTGGCAACTTAAACACACATCTAGGTGGATTGAGGCACCTGGGTATTCCAGGACTTGCCTGTTTTCTTTTGGACTGCCACCCAGGCTCAAAGGGATCATGAGACTATTCATACTAGAAACTTCCGTGCGCAGCCAAAAGCTATTATGGGCTCTAGCATAGTTGACTAAGTCGTGCGAACTCTTACAGTGGTAGACTAGCAGATGTAGGGGATGTAGGTGGTACGGTCTACCCGATCGTAAGGTGCTAGCGCTTCTGAAAGACTATGTCTCGGTCATCCGTCTTCTCAAACACCATGTAGTGCGAGAAACCAAACGGAGGCGATCGAGTCTTGTGGGGAAAAGTGCGCAAACCTCTGCAGAGTGTAATAAACTAATCATGGTTAGCCGTGCCCCCGGTTATGGACAATCTTGAGTATCTAGTACTTGGATTATCATGTGAATCTCAACATGTTACCCTAAATTAATTTTGTTGGGCTTTGTTTAAAGATGATGCTTAATTGGGATTGAGAATGCTGTCAACCATTCTCAATGTTTAACAACTACCATGATAGTTAAATAAATTTATTCCTTTGAAGTAGGGAAAAATTGGCTTTACGCAAAACTGTAACCATAGAGCTTTCCACCAGCCAGATATGCATATAGTATAGCTGTTTCATTCCATTACTCTCTATGTGTTACCTTTCCAGCATATTCCATGTGCTGACCCGTTTCGGGCTGCAACGTTAATGTTGCAGACTTTCCAAATGACGATTAAGGAATTTTCAGGTCGTGGTTCTATACTCAGTGATGTCGTTGGAGTTGATGGACTCACTTATCTTCCAAGCCTTCCGTTGTTATCGTTATTAGATGGCCTTAAGCCATATTTATTGTTTTAAGTTCTCTATGGAGACACTCGATGTAATAAGTGTGTGATTGCTACTCTGCTATAAATCCTCCGAGTACTGTGTGGTGTCATCATTACTGATCCAGGGATGACATCGGAGCACAGAGATCAGACTGTTTAAGGTCTGGTCGCTACAGAGATGGTATCAGAGCACACACTGACTGTAGGACACGACCACTAAGCTAAAGACCTAGATCACTATTCACTCTCTTCTCCTCTGACTCCTCATCTTTTCTACTCTTTTAGGATGGCGGATGCAAGGAACAAGTTCACACAACCGGATGAAGATACACCCTTTGGACGTCACTTGAAGGAAGTCACTGATACCTGAACATAGGAGTACCAAGCTTCACCGGAACCTACAACGCCACTTTACCTGAAGAAGAGCGCTGGATGATTCAAGTTCAAGTTCCAGGAAGGACGTTCATGCCAGTCACTGAGCCCATAGAGTTTTCTTTTGATGCATCAACTTGGAGTCTAGGAAAGAGCATGGCAGCTCACATCGCCATGGGACACATTGGAGAAGTCTACCGCAATGATCTCAAGGATACTATCTACCAGATTTGTGGGCGCCGAGATGAGCACTGGGAGACGATCAGCACCAGGAAGGATAGACCAATTGCAGCTTTTATCCAGGAGTTAAACCAGCACATTCGACGACAGGAGAACCAGATGTGCGCCGACATGATAGATCTGAAGAAGGCAAGGACAAGAATCAAGGAACTAGAGGAAGAACTCAAGGCTACACGTGAAGATTATGAAGAGGAAATTGAAGTATTGGTGGATAAGAATGCCGACCTAACTATGAAGCTAGCGATATTTATGGGAGGCCCAACACCAGTAGAAGAAGACGAAGAACCCAAGGAGATTCGCCCGGAAGACTACATCATCATCGATGATACAGACTCAGACCCAGACGAAAGCGATGATGACTATGTTGATGAAGCTGGAGCAGATATCATGGAGTCTGCAACCAAAAAATATTTCTAGTAGACCACCTCATTAGTAGTAGTAGTCCACCATTTAAATATAGTAGTCCGAACACTTTTGCGATAGTTAGATCGATTGTATGCCCTTGTTTGATTGAATGAAGTGAATTGTTTGCTTTTGCCTCATGTGCATATGGGTAGTGTTTTCTCTTTAGACCCCCTCTATTCTTACATCTCATCTTTTCTAAACCCTCAGATGCCTCCGAGACGTGACCCCGGATTTACCTTTCCACCGGAGCTCACCCAGTTGATCCAGCAACAGAACACATTGATGCAGTTGTTAGTCCAAAATCAGAACCAGGGGAACAACAACAACAACCCACCACCACCACCACCACCTGTTGATCACTTAGCCCGTTTTCTTAGGCTAAATCCGCGGTGTTTTCCAGTAGCACCGAGCCAATAGTAGCAGATGATTGGCTCTGCAAGACAGCTAGAGAGTTGACCACAGCAGGATGCACAGATGCGGAGAAGGTGAAGTTTGCCACACATCAGCTTGAAGGACCCGCAGCATCATGGTGAGCGAATTTCACAGCCACTTTCCCTGTCGACACTGTCACATGGGACCAGTTTCAGCAGGCTTTCGTACTGCCCATGTTTCAGCAGGAGCCATGGCCATGAAGAAGCGTGAGTTTCGCAACTTGCGCCAAGGAGGACGGACAGTAGGCCAGTTTGTGGAGGACTTTAGTAAGTTAGCACGTTATGCCCCAGATGACGTCGCTACGGATGCAGCCAAGAAGGAGAAGTTTCTGGAAGGACTGAATGATGAGTTGAGCATGCAGTTGATGGTAGCAACCTTCAACAACTACCAAGAGTTGGTAGATCGTGCTCTTATGATTGAAGGGAAGCAGCAGCAAATTGAAAATTGCAAGAGGAAGTATGGACAAGGAAAGTACAATTCAGGAGCTCAGCAGAAGCCACGTTTTACCACTAGACCGGGAGGACATTTTCAGCATACCCATGGAGGAGGTAGCTCGCACAATCACAATGGCACCAGGAATGGTAATGGGAATGGAGGAAGCAACAGCCAAAATCGCACCAACCCATCAACCCCAGCCAAGAAAGACCTGAGCCACGTCACTTGCTTTAAGTGTTCGAAAAAGACAGGACATTATGCAAATGAATGTCCTGAATTGCAAAATGGAAATAGCAATGGAAGCTCTAGGAAGAAGCCGAACCCTTTCAACAGGGGACAGGTGAACCACGTTAGCGTGGAGGAGGTTGAAGAGCAGCCGGATGCAGTAATAGGTAAGTTTTTGGTTAAGTCATTTACTGCACTCGTTCTTTTTGATACTGGTTCATCGCATTCGTACATCTCAAGGGGATTTGTGGATAAGTACAACCTGTCAACCCAAGCCCTTAGGTCACCCATGTTAGTAACCTCGCCTGGAGCAGAATATTTGGCTGGTTGATGGTGTGATCGGTTACCATTAAGGATTGGTAACTATGTTTTTCCCTCAGACCTAATAGTATTGGAATCCCAAGGATTGGATGTGATATTAGGCATGGATTGGTTGTCAAAGTATGAAGGGAATATTGAATGTGCTAGTAAGTCAATTTTGCTTACCACCCCAGAAGGGAGAAGGATCAAGTATGTATCCCGGCATGTGCCAAAAGGGGCTCAAGTAAGTTGTTTAATAGGAGTAGTACAGGAGGAAGTACCAGTGGTAAGGGATTTCCCTGAAGTATTTCCAGAAGAATTGCCAGGCATGCCACCGGATAGATATATTGAGTTTTTGATTGAGCTATTGCCAGGCACCGGGCCAATATCGAAGAGACCATATAGGATGCCAGCAAAGGATTCGGTGGAAATTAAGAAGCAAATTAAGGAGTTATTGGATAAAGGATATATTCGCCCAAGTTCTTCGCCTTGGGGATCGCCAGTACTTCTAGTGGAGAAGAAGGATGGATCGTTAAGGATGGTTGTAGATTATCGAGGATTGAATGAAGTAACGATCAAGAACAAGTACCCACTACCAATGATCAATGATCTGTTTGATCGATTGCAAGGAGCTAAGGTATTTTCCAAGATCAATCTGCGATCAGGATACCATCAGTTGAAGATTCGAGAACAGGATATACCTAAGACAGCTTTTACCACCAGGTATGGGCTGTACGAGTATACCGTTATGTCATTTGGTCTGACTAACGCACCTGCCTATTTTATGAACATGATGAACAAAGTATTTATGGAGTTTTTGGATAAGTGCGTCGTGGTGTTCATTGATGATACCCTGGTTTACTCGAAGAATGAAGAGGAGCATAAGGAACATTTGCGACTGGTACTTGAGAAGCTCAGAGAACATCAGTTGTATGCCAAGTTCAGCAAATGTGAGTTTTGGTTGAAGGAAGTAGGATTCCTCGGTAACGTTATATCTGGAGAAGGAATAACAGTTGATCCCACTAAAGTTGATACCGTGACCAAGTGGGAAGCACCAACCACCGTGGGAGAGATCCGGAGTTTTCTTGGACTCGCAGGATACTACCGGAGATTCATTGAGAATTTCTCCAAGATTGCGAAGCCTATGACGGAGTTACTAAAGAAATATACCAAGTTCATATGGATGGAGGAATGTGAGGCTAGTTTCCAGGAGTTGAAGAAACGTTTGGTTACTTCACCCGTGTTGATTTTGCCAAACCAGACCAAAGATTATGAGGTGTATTGCGACGCTTCACGTCGAGGACTTGGAGCAGTGCTTATGCAGGAAGGGAGAGTTGTTTCATATGCCTCAAAACAACTGAAGCCTCATGAGTTGAATTATGCTACGCATGATTTGGAGTTAGCAGCCATAGTGCATGCATTGAAAACATGGAGACATTTTCTGATTTGAAATCATTGTGAGGTGTACACGGATCATAAGAGTTTGAAATACATCTTCACACAGAAGGAGTTAAACCTCAGACAAAGGAGATGGTTGGATCTCATCAAGGATTATGATATGAGATTGCATTACCATCCCGGAAAGGCTAATGTAGTAGCTGACGCATTAAGCCGTAAGAGCCACGTCAATACATTAATGACGGGAGAAATACCAAGGGAGTTAGCAGAAAATCTTCGTGAACTATGTTTGGAAATAGTTCCGAGAGGCTATGTAGCAGCATTGGAGATTCAGTCAACTTTGATGGATAGAATCAGAGAAGCTCAGAAGACTGACAAGGAGATTGCCTCTATTAAGGAGAAACTTAGCAAAGGAAAGGCTAAAGGATATCGTGAGGATGAGCACGACACCCTATGGTTTGAAGACCGTTTTTACGTGCCCAATGACCCAGAGATCAGGAAATTGATACTGCAAGAGGCACACGATTCACCATATTCGATTCATCCAGGAAATACCAAGATGTATTTGGATTTGAAAGATATTTTCTGTTGGACCGGAATGAAGAAGGATATTGCAGAGTACGTAGCAGTTTGTGATGTATGTCAGAGAGTAAAGGCAGAGCATCAGAAGCCAGCAGAATTGTTACAACCATTGCTGATACCCGAATGGAAGTGGGATAAGTTAGGCATGGATTTTATCACGGGATTACCCAGGACTCGTTCAGGCTATGACTCGATTTGGGTTGTAGTTAATCGATTGACGAAGGTAGCTCATTTCATCCCAGTAAAGACCACTTGCACCAGTGCAAAGTTGGCAAAGATATACATGACCAGGATCGTATGTTTGCATGGAGTTCCGAGGAGTATCGTATCAGATAGAGGAACCCAGTTTACCTCAAAGTTCTGGAAGCAGTTGCATGAAACTTTGGGTACCAGGCTAGAGTTCAGTACAGCTTTTAATCCACAGACAGATGGACAGACCGAGAGAGTCAATCAGATTTTGGAGGATATGTTGAGAGCTTGTGCGCTAGATTACGGATCTAGTTGGGACGACAATTTGCCATATGCAGAGTTCTCTTACAACAACAGTTACCAAACTAGTTTGAAGATGGCCCCTTTCGAAGCCTTGTACGGAAGGAGGTGCAGGACACCGTTGTCATGGGACGAAGTTGGAGACCGCCAGTTGTTTGGACCTGACTTGATTAAAGAGTCTGAACAGAAGGTGAAGTTGATTCGCGATAGGCTCAAGGTAGCTCAGTCCAGACAGAATAGTTATGCAGATTCTAAACGCAAGGAGACAGTTTACGAAGTTGGAGATAGAGCTTATCTTCGAGTATCTCCACTTCGAGGAACAAAGCGTTTTGGAGTTAAAGGAAAGTTAGCGCCACGATTTGTAGGACCATATCGAGTTTTGGAGCGTATGGGAGAAGTGGCCTACAAGTTGGAATTGCCTGAAGGATTGTCAGGAGTTCATGATGTGTTCCACGTTTCCCAGTTGAAGAAGTGTCACGCGGAGATGGCTGACATACAGTTGAGAGACACAGTGCCATTGGAAACAATTCAGTTAGATAAGGATTTGACCTATGAGGAGAAACCAGTTAAGATTCTCGAGTTTGCCAATCGAGTCACTCGCAGCAAGGTTATCAAGTTTTACAAAGTTCAGTGGAGCCACCACACGGAGGACGAAGCCACCTGGGAACGAGAGGAAGATTTGCTCAAGGACCACCCTCACCTATTTTCTAGCCAACCCGAATCTCGAGGGCGAGATTCATCTTAAGGGGGGTAGGTTTGTAACATCCCAAATTTTCAATTTGGAATGTTATACATTAGATCATAAATGCATATCATATTTTATTTTGCTTTTGGTTGATCCTAGAAATTTCTACACAACTCAAGGACCCACGGAGAGAGTTGGGGATTTCGTTATTTTCATATTTGAGTTTTCTCAAATTTTGAGAATAGGATCATTTGATTTTGTTATTTTATCGTCAATTATTTCTATTACAAAAATATGAGAGAGGGAATAAAATGACTTTCCCAAAATAAAGAAATATTGAGGATTTAATAATAAAATCAAATAAGATTTTATTTCGGAGTTTTTCGTTATTTTATTTGAATTTAGGAAAAATGTGTGTTCTTCAAAATTGCATTTAGGCCCCAAATAAATGTTTACCTTGTGCGGCTTGATTTTAGAAGCCCGGTAAAATTTATTTCAGGATTTTTGGAGTCCATTTAGTATTTTTTTTTATTTTTCTTCCGCGCATAATTATTAAAAAAACGAACCGACCTAACGGGCCGTGTCCGACCCGGACTCCGGCCCGACTAGGCTATATAAGTCGGGGGAGGAGGCCCAGCCGAAACCCTAAGCCGCCCCAGCCCCAGCGCCGCGTCGCCGCC
>NC_057800.1:661022718-661221694 GCF_018294505.1 Triticum aestivum
CGCCGCCTCCCAGCGCTGCCGCCGCCGCCTCCCAGCACCGCCGCCGCCTCGCCGCCGCACACCGCCCGAGGTTCACCGCACCTCGAAATCTGCGCCAGCTTTTTTTAATTTTTTTCGAAAAACCGTCTGGTTTTTCCGTCGGTTTTTTTAGTTTCGGTTTTTTTAATAGATCGGTTTTCCGATTTATTTAAATAGCGAGCGTTCGTCCGTTCGTTCGTTCTAATGAACGTTCGTCGTTTTTCTTTTTCTCAGATTTAATCCGCGATTTTTCTAATCGCGATTCCTGATCCAATTTTCTTTTTAGTATAACTTTTCGCTCGTTTATCGGAATCAGGCGATTCAAGCGCCTAGAGTTTCGTCTCGAAACCCTCTATCTGTTTAACCAACTTAAACAAGTTTTTGCTACTGTAAAATTTGCCTTAGATCCAGATTAGTAGAACGAAGTTGTTTTCTTTCGCCGTTTGACTTTCGTTGCTTCGTTCCATTTGATTCTTTTTGCAAACCGGAGTTCTTAAGTTGAAACTTCTGGTTAGATCTCTTATTTGACGTTTACCTGTGCATTAGATGAGTACTTATTGTATGCTTGTTTGTTTGTCTGCGATAGAATACCCGGAGTGCGCCGCTTGTTACTTCGAATCGCTAGGTTTCCAGGATCATCAGCAAGGCAAGTAACACTTTGATCATACATTTCCTACTACCCAGTTTTATTGCATTAGATCAATCCTCACACATTGCATGATTAGGATCTAATTAAATTGTGGGATGGGAAGTAGTTGAGGTAGTACCTATTACCTGTTTATTATCAAACCTTTGGGAGTTACTTCTACGTTTGCTTATTATGTCGTGCTATGCTAGTAGACGTGGATTGGGTGAGTGATATCCATGACAGATGTGAGTTTGTTAATTAATGGTTTATCTAAGGTGGCAACTTAAACACAAATCTGGGTGGATTGAGGCACCTGGGTATTCCAGGACTTGCCTGTTTTCTTTTGGACCGCCACCCAGGCTCAAAGGGATCATGAGACTATTCATACTAGAAACTTCCGTGTGCAGCCACAAGCTATTATGGGCCCTAGCATAGTTGACTAAGTCGTGCGAACTCTTACAGTGGTAGACTAGCAGATGTAGGGGATGTAGGTGGTACGGTCTACCCGATCGTAAGGTGCTAGCGCTTCTGAAAGACTATGTCTCGGTCATCCGTCTTCTCAAACACCATGTAGTGCGAGAAACCAAACGGAGGCGATCGAATCTTGTGGGGAAAAGTGCGCAAACCTCTGCAGAGTGTAATAAACTAATCATGGTTAGCCGTGTCCCCGGTTATGGACAATCTTGAGTATCTAGTACTTGGATTATCATGTGAATCTCAACATGTTACCCTAAATTAATTTTGTTGGGCTTTGTTTAAAGATGATGCTTAATTGGGATTGAGATGCTGTCAACCATTCTCAATGTTTAACAACTACCATGATAGTTAAATAAATTTATTCCTTTGAAGTAGGGAAAAATTGGCTTTATGCAAAACTGTAACCATAGAGCTTTCCACCAGCCAGATATGCATATAGTATAGCTGTTTCATTCCATTACTCTCTATGTGTTACCTTGCCAGCATATTCCATGTGCTGACCCATTTCGGGCTGCAACGTTAATGTTGCAGACTTTTCCAGATGACGATTAAGGAGTTTTTAGGTCATGGTTCTATACTCAGTGATGCCATTGGAGTTGATGGACTCACTTATCTTCCAAGCCTTCCGCTGTTATCGTTATTAGATGGCCTTAAGCCATATTTATTGTTATAAGTTCTCTATGGAGACACTCGATGTAATAAGTGTGTGATTGCTACTCTGCTATAAATCCTCCGAGTACTGTGTGGTGTCAGCATTACTGATCCAGGGATGACACCGGAGCACAGAGATCAGACTGTTTGAGGTCTGGTCGCTACACTTGCCTACAAAACTCTGTATTGAGGGGGGGGCTTCCTAGATTAGAGGAGGCAAGTTTTTTCTAGCGTTGTTGTGAGGGAGTCTTTGATTATTACCATATGTACCACACTCATTTACTTTACTTTCCTGCTATCTATCTTGCTTAGTTACTTTATGTTAGTTTTTTTGTTTTTTCACTTTCCAAAAAATTCAAAAAACACACAAAAATATTTAGATTCCAGCAAGAAGTTAGTTTGTTTTAGGCTTGAAATCATGTCTACTTCCGCTCAAAACACCAAACTTTGTGGATTTACGAGTAGTAATAATGATGATTTCATTAGCAAACCTATTGCTCCACTAGCCACTAGTGCTAAGTCTTACAAAATTAAGACTGCTTTGTTGAACTTGGTAATGACTAATGAACGAACAATTATATGGTTCTTATATTGAAGTCGTTGCTTCTCACTTAAACAATTATGTTAAGCTCCATGATATAAAAAATATAAAGAAGTGAAATCCGATACTGTCAAGTTAAAGCTTTTTCCAGCCGAAAATGGATGTTAGGTGGAGATGGGGAAACTTTTGCACGACAATTGGCTTTGGCACGGCTACATTTTGGTTATGCGGCAGCAGGTACAACACTCCAAATATGTAGCAGTCGGGGCCAAAAATCGGGGCTACCCAAAAGAATTTTGCATCATGTGGAGCCCTGTTTTTTACCCAAAGTGTCCTAAAATGACGGTGTTTACATTGCAGAGGTGCTTCTTTTTATCATTGTTGGATGACCCTCCTGTCTTCCCGCATCCCCCACGTGCCGCCGTGTGCCGGGTCAGGACTTTGTCATGCCAGCTCTAAGGCCCTGTTTGTTTGGGCTTTTTGCTTTTACTTTTGTAGCTTTCCACTTTCGCCAAAATTCTATAGCATTTTGGCCAAAATGAAAAGGCTGCAAAAACAGAAGTAAAAACCTGTAAGTGCATCTAGTGCCACCCCTAGTTGGTTTTGGAGTATTGACGACAAACCTAGTTGAGGGACTAATGTGTTTGTGAGAATTGCAGGATAACACAGGTAGAAGTCCCTCATTGATTCGGTTTTCCTACCACAGATGACCCCTAAAAATGTATGAAGACATTGAAGTCAGAGGTGGTATGTGAAGACATTCACATTGAAGACTATGATAAGAGAAGACATCGCATGAAGACTATGGAGCGCGAAGACTTAGAAGTTTCATCGTTCTATGTTTTTCCTTTGTTGAGTCATAGGAACCACCGTACTGTTAAGTGGGGTCCAAGAGAACCAGTCAGAATGACTGAAGTGATGCTTAACCAAAATCCTATGTCTTCGAGTGAAGACTATGAGAGCAAATCTTGTCCAGAGTTGGATAAGTCAGCTTTGCTTGTAGTCCAAGTAAAGTTGTTGTGTGTGTTTGAAATCTGACTGTTGGAACACGTGTCAGTTCCTTAGTGACCAAGGGTCATTTTGGACAAACCAGGTCGGGTTGCCCAGTGGCTATAAATAGCCCACCCCCTATAACCATAAATGGTTGGCTGCTCAGAGTTAGAGTATGGCTTTTGTCGTTTGAGAGCAACCCACCTCGAAGCCTTTGAGAGAGAACTCCTTGCGAGGATAACGGCCTAAACACCCAGAGCCAAAGAGTGTTAGGCATCACTTAAGTCTTCCTGTTTGTGTGATCTGAAGACTTATTACACTTGAGGACTGTGAATCCTCCAGCCAGTTAGGCGTCATGTTCTGAGCATCCAAGAGTCATTGTGGATCGCCGGTGAACGAAGTTTGTGAAGGTTTAGAAGTCTACCTTGAAGACTTACCAGAGTGATTGGGCGAGGTCTGTGTGACCTTAGCTCAAGGGGAATACGGTGAGGACTCAGTGTCCTGAATTGCGTGTTCAGGACTGGGTGTCCGGGACTGTGTGTCCTCAGGTTTAAATACCTAGCCGCCCTAACCAGACGTACAACTGTCACCGCAGTTGGAACTTGTCTACCAAACCTTTGTCTTCACCAAGCTCATTGGTTCTATCCTTTCCATCTCTTTATTTACAGTTGGTCCTTGTGAAGTCATTGCCTATTTGCATTGTCCATTTGTCTTCACTGTGTGACTGGTTTTTCAGATTGGTTTCATATTATCTTCCATCCTGATCCGTACTGCCTAGCTGTTGTTAGTCTTTGTGCTTTCACTTCATTGAATACTTGACTATGGCTTGTCTAGGGTAGTCTACCTTCCACTGCATGGTTATAGGTTCATTTCTATCGTTTGTCTTCAAAACTCCCATGTTTTGAAGACTTTCATAAAAATCGCCTATTCACCCCCCCCCCTCTAGTCGATATAACGCACTTTCAATTGGTATCAGAGCAAGGTACTCCCTTGTTCTGTGTGATTCGGTTTAACCACCTGGAGTTTTAGCTATGTCGACTACAGGGATAATTAAAGTCTCCGCTGCATGCCCCGTCTTCGATGGAACTGAATATCCCTACTGGAAGAATAAGATGCGCATGCATCTTGAAGCCATTGATGTCGACCTATGGTATGTCGTCAAGAATGGCGTTCCCAAGGCTGGTGAAGGTGTCACCACTGCTGATGTCAAGAAGTTTGTTCAACTGGACTCCACTGCCAAGAACATCATCTGTGGTCATCTGACCAAAGGACAGTATGGCCGTGTGAGTGCTTTGGAAACATCTAAGCTAGTCTGGGACTGGCTCTCCAAGGTCAATGAAGGTGTCTCAACCCAGAGAGATCAGAGAATCAGTGTCCTTCGCAACCTCTTCAACCGCTTCAAGAGAAATGACAATGAGAATGTCCAGCTCACGTTTGATTGACTCACTGACATCACAAATGAGCTTCAAGCTCTCGGCACCACTGAGATCACCAAGCATGAAGTCGTCAAGACACTCCTGAGATCACTTGACAGCTCGTTTGACACCCTAGCCCTGATGATTCAAGAACGTCCTAACTTCAAGACACTCGATCCGTCTGACATACTTGAGAGGCTCAACACACACGAGTTTCAGCTTTCTGAGAAAAGAGACATCTACGGTCCCAACTATGGGCGAACTCGTGCCTTGAAGGCAAAAGCTGCCTCCTCATCTGAAGAAGAATCTGACAGCAATTCTGATGATCCTGAAGACATTGGAAAGGAGCTTGCTATGCTTGTGAAGAAGTTCCAAAAATTCACCAAGAAGAAAGGTTTCAGAAAGTCTTCACAATCAAGCTCAAGGAATGATGAAGCTTCTGCTCATGACTATAAGAAGAGAACATGCCACAAGTGCAAGAAACCTGGCCACTACATCTCTGAGTGTCCGCAGTGGGACAATGAGAACAAGAAGAAGAAGATCAAGGAGTATGACTCTGACGACAAGAAGAAGAAGAAATACTCAAAGTCTTCTTCCAAGTCTTCCTCAAAGTCTTCATCACACAAGATGAGCTCATCTGGCAAGGGACGTGCATTTGTTGGCAAGGAAATGGATTCAGAGGAGGAGTCCGCTTCTGAGGAGGCGGAGGTGGAGTCTGAGGAGGAGTCCGATTTTGGCGTTGCGAGTCTGGCTACAGCATACGTTGCCAAGTCCATCTTCAACACTGAAGACAATGACTTCATCACCGACACTGATGCAAATGACAAGGACTACTCTGCTCCTACCTACTGCTTCATGGCACGCGGTGCCAAGGTAAACACACGCACTACTCACTATCAAACATCTAGTGAAGATGACTCTGATTGTGGTTCCAAACCCAGCTACAAAACACTTGCTAAAATTGCAACTGAACAACAGAAAGCTATGGAACATATTCAAAAACTGTTAGACAAAAGCGATGATCTGTTAGATGCTGAAATGACTCGATCTCAGTCCTTAATTGAAGACATAAAAATCTTCACGTTAAGTATGAGGAACTTGAAAGTTGTCATGAAACGCTCTCAACAACTCATGAAAAGCTTTCCTATGATTATCTTCAAAGGAAGCAAGATCTTGAGAAATTGAGAGCGGCTCATGAAGATCTTCAAAAGGAAAACGAGTCACTTCGCGCCGAACAGATCAGTTCAGCTCAGGAAGGATTTGAACCACCATGTCTTAAATGCATTGAGCGTGATAACGCTACTTCTGTTGCTGAATGTTCTACTGCTGCTACTGTTGCAATATCTTCAACTGCTGATGTGGTAACTAACCCCTCTGCTGAGGATGCCACTGCTATTGCTAATGAGAATGCTAGGTTGAAGACATTGCTTGAAACAGGGATGTTCAAAAGTCTCAAAGGGCATCAGACACTATGTGATGTCCTCAAAAGGCAGATCCTGAACCGAAACCCTAGGAAAGAGGGTGTTGGGTTCGAAAGGAAAATGAATGCTGATGGCTCTTACTGGAAATCTGAGCAGTACCCCAAAACCACATGGGTTGCTGCAAAGGAACCTTCAGCGGATCCATCCACCCTATCTGGCTTCACTTGTGCTAATCCCATTGTTATTGATGAATCCTTTGATGCAAACTATAAACTGTTTAAGAATCAGAATGGTGAAGTGTTTGCCAGGTATATTGGTACTAACTGTAGGAATGGGCCCCCTATGAAGAAAGTCTGGGTGCCGAAAAGATGTTTGGAGAATCTTCCTGTGAATGTCGTCATGACACCACACATGAAGAAGACAAACCCCAGACCACATGCTTCATACGGTCCAAAGGCTTCATATAGACAGAGGACTCACCTGAGTCGCACTAATGCAAATGTTTTGCAGGGAAGCCATACTCAGGCCTATGAATATGAGCGCGGTTCATCAAACCGCCATGTTCATAAGACCAAGAACCATTCTGCTTATTCTTATGAGTACTATTGTCCACCTGCAAGACTTTTTGCTAGGGCTCCAAAGCCAAAGTTCTCAGATGTTGCACTTAGACTCATTGCTTCGAAGCCACCCTTGAAGATGTGGGTGGCTAAGAAAGCTTAACTCTCTTTTGCAGGGAAAGGTCTCCAGCCGAAAACCAAAAACGTTTGAAGCTATTGCTGGGGACCTTAAACATCATGTAGGGCGCAAGATCAAATGCCCAAATGGTCTTATTATGTATTTTGTTCCTGAGTCGCTTGCTACTTGCCCTATCAGTCCTAACCTTGATCTAAGCTTTCATAATCCACTTGCTCATCAAATGTTTATGCTTCACAATTCTCTTCGTGAAGCCCATCCCCCTAACTGCATTGTAATAGTGGGTGTACTAATCACATGACTCGCAAGCGAAGTCTTCTTATGGACTCAACCTCACGTCCATCTGACAAAAGTCACATCACATTTGCTGACACTGTTTTTGAAGGGTATCGGAAAGATGATTTGTACGTGGTAGATTTCTCAACAGGACCACAACTTGCCGTATGTCTTCTAGCAAAAGCTTCGGAATGTTGGCTCTGGCATCGGAGGCTAGGGCATGCTGGCATGAGGAACTTGCACACTCTTGCAAGAAAGAAGCATGTCATAGGCATCGAGGGCGTCAAGTTCAAGAAGGATCACTTATGCGGTGCCTGTGAAGTAGGAAAGATGACGAGGGCCAAGCATCCCTCGAAGACAATCATGACAACGACTCAACCCTTCGAACTGCTCCACATGGACCTTTTCGGTCCCACTCATTACTCAACTCTTACTACTACTGCTTGTCTCTATGGCTTTGTCATTGTTGATGATTATTCAAGATATACCTGGGTGCATATAATCCTCTACAAGACTGAAGTGCAGGATGTCTTCAGACGCTTCGCCAATCGAGCCATGAACAACTATGGCGTCAAGATCAAGCACATCAGAAGTGACAATGGCACTGAATTCAAGAACACTGGTCTAGACACTTATCTTGATAGTTTGGGCATTACAGATGAATTCTCAGCTCCGTACACACCGCAGCAGAATGGCGTTGTGGAACGCAAGAACAGAACACTTATTGAGATGGCCCGGACGATGCTTGATGAATACAAGACTCCAAGAAAGTTCTGGCCTGAAGCCATTGATACTGCATGCCATATCATCAACCGTGTGTATCTTCACAAACTTCTCAGCAAGACATCCTATGAGCTCCTTACTGGCAAGAAGCCAAATGTCAGTTACTTCAGAGTATTTGGTGCCAGGTGCTGGATCAAGGATCCACATCACACTTCAAAATTTGCACCAAAAGCACATGAAGGTTTTATGCTTGGATATGGAAAGGATTCGCACTCCTATAGAGTCTTCAAACTTTTTCACTATAAAGTGGTTGAAACAGTGGATGTGCGGCTCAATGAGACTAACGGCTCGCAAAGAGAGCACCTGCCAAATGTGCTAGATGAAGTTCCATCCAGTGAATCAATCAAACTTATGGGAACTGGAGAAATCATACCATCTGAAGCTCAACCTGAAGAGGAACTTATCATCTCCGCACCTGATCAACCTGAAGACAATGCTCAGCCTGAAGACAATCCTTCTAACGATGACAATGATCAGCAAGAGCAAAATCTTCGTCCTGTACATCCTCATGCTGCAAATGAAGTACAGATTGAGAGAATAATTGATAGCATCAATGCACCAGGTCCACTCACTCGTTCAAGGGCAACACAGCTAGCAAACTTCTGTGGGCACTTCGCATTCGTCTCAATATCTGAACCCAAGAAAGTTGAAGAAGCCTTCATGGAACCTGAATGGATTCAAGCTATGCAAGAAGAGCTTTAACAGTTTGAGCTGAATAATGTATGGGAACTGGTTAAGCGTCCTGATCCTCGCAAGCACAATATAATAGGCACCAAATGGATATATCGCAACAAGAAAGATGAGCATGGTCAAGTTGTCAGAAACAAATCTCGTCTCATTGCTCAAGGGTACACTCAAGTTGAAGGGATTTACTTTGATGAAACATTTGCTCCTGTGGCTAGACTTGAAGCCATACGCATACTGCTGGCCTATGCAAATCATCATAACATTCTTCTGTATCAAATGGATGTGAAGAGCGCTTTTCTCAATGGCAAGATTGAAGAAGAAGTGTATGTTGCACAACCGCCTATCTTTGAAGATCCAAAACATCCTGACATGGTGTACAAGCTCAACAAGGCACTGTATGGCCTCAAACAAGCCCCTCGGGCTTGGTATGACACACTCAAAGACTTCCTGAAGAGCAAAGGCTTCAAACCTGGTTCCCTCGACCCCACTCTCTTCACGAAGACATATGATGGTGAACTATTTTTGTGCCAAATATATGTGGATGACATTATCTTTGGCTGCACCAATCAGAAATATAGTGAAGAGTTTGGATATATGATGCAAGAGAAATATCAGATGTCCATGATGGGTGAGCTGAAGTTCTTCCTTGGTCTTCAAATACGTCAGCAACACAACGGCATCTTCATATCTCAAGAGAAGTACCTCAAAGATTGCCTGAAGAAATTTGGGATGCAAGACTGCAAAGGCTTCACGATGCCAATGCCAGCCAAACATCATCTGGGTCCCGACGACAATGGTAAAGAGTTCGATCAAAAGGTATACCGCTCCATGATTGGTTTACTTTATCTATGCGCATCTAGGCTAGATATTATGCTTAGTGTTTGCATGTGTGCTCGATTCCAAGCGACACCAAAGGAATCGCATCACTTAGCTGTGAAGCGAATTCTTCGATATTTGGCTTACACCCCAACATTAGGATTATGGTATCCAAAGGGCTCAGAGTTTGATCTGGTTGGATTCTCGGGTGCTGATTATGCTGGTGACAAGGTGGATCGCAAGTCTACATCAGGCACATGTCATTTTCTGGGACGATCACTTGTATGTTGGTCTTCAAAGAAGCAGAACTGTGTATATCTCTCCACTGCTGAATCTGAATACATTGCTGATGGATCTTGCTGTGCTCAGCTTCTATGGATGAAGCAAACACTCAAAGACTATGGCATTCATCTGAAGCAAGTGCCACTCTACTGCGACAACGAAAGCGCCATCAAGATTGCCAACAACCTAGTTCAGCACTCGAAGACAAAGCACATTGAAATTCGTCACCACTTTCTCAGAGATCATGTTGTGAAGGAAGATATTGACATCATACACGTCAACACTGAAGAGCAATTGGCAGATATCTTCACCAAGCCCTAGGATGAGAAGAGGTTTTGAAAGTGCGTTATATCGACTAGAGGGGGGTGAATAGGCGATTTTTATGAAAGTCTTCAAAACGTGGGAGTTATGAAGACAAACAGCGAAGATATGCCTATTACTATGCAGCGGAAGTTAGATTACACTAGGCAAGCCATGGTCAAGTATTCAATAGAGTGAAAGCACAATGACAAATAGTTGCAGTGTAATAAGGATCAGGTAGGAAGAAGTTATGAAGCCAAACAGATCATACATTCATGTTGTGAAGTCAAAAGATAGAGCAAGCATGCAATGGCTTCACAATGAGTAACAGTAAGACAACGGAAGTGAAGATGAAACCAGTGACTCGTTGAAGACAATGATGTGTTGGACCAGTTCCAGTTGCTGTGACAACTGTACGTCTGGTTGGAGCGGCTAGGTATTTAAACCTTAGGACACACAGTCCCGGACACCCAGTCCTGAACACGCAGCTCAGGACACCAAGTCCCCACCGTATTCTCCTTGAGCTAAGGTCACATAGTCCTCGCCCAATCACTCTTGTAAGTCTTCAAGGTAGACTCCCAAACCTTCACAGACTTCGTTCACTGGCAATCCACAATGTCTCTTGGATGCTCTAAACGCGACGCCTAACCGTCTGGAGGATTCACAGTCCTCAAGTGTAATAAGTCTTCAGATCACACAGACAAGAAGACTTAAGTGATGCCCAATGTTCTCTGGCTCTGGGTGGTTAGGGCTTTTCTCCTCGCTAGGAATTTTCTCTCAAAGGCTTCGAGGTGGGTTGCTCTCAAACGACAAAAGCCGTGCACTGAAATCTGAGCAGCCAACCGTTTATGGTTGTAGGGGGTGGGATATTTATAGCCACTTGGCAACCCGACCCGATTTGTCCGAAATGACCCTGGGTCACTAAGGAACTGACACGTGTCTCAACGGTCAGATTTCAAATTCTCATGGCAACTTTACTTGGGCTACAAGCAAAGCTGACTTGTCCGGCTCTGGACAAGATTCGCTCTCATTGTCTTCACTCGAAGACATAGGTTTTTGGTTTAGGCATCACTTCAGTCATTCTGACTGGTTCTCCTGGACCCCACTTAACAGTACGGTTGTTCCTATGACTCAACACAAAAGAAAAAGAACTACGAAAGATCTAAGTCTTCGAGCTCCATAGGCTTCATAACGTGTCTTCTTTTGTCATAGTCTTCAATGTGAATATCTTCATATACCACCTTTGGCTTCAATGTCTTCATACATTTTTAGGGGTCATCTCTGGTAGTAAAACTGAATCAATGAGGGACTTCTACCTGTGTTATCCTGCAATTCTCACAAACACATTAGTCCCTCAACTAGGTTTGTCGTCAATACTCCAAAACCAACTAGGGGTGGCACTAGATGCACTTACAATCTCCCCCTTTTTGGTGATTGATGACAAACTAGTTGAAGTTTTCAACGGGGAATATAGTCTGTGAAATTGTAAAGGATAAGGAATTGTCTTCATAAGTTGCAAGGGCTCCCCCTAAAGATGCGCATATAAGTTGATTTGCTTTTGGAATGCAAATGCACATGGCAGGTTGTACTTGTGGAGATTCACTTCAGCTTATGATGACAATCCACTATGCATGTGAAAGTATATGAAGATAATGACATGCATAATGGAAAATGGACGTCTGCAGAATGAGATAAGTGCGGAATTTATCTTCGCAAAAACAGGGTGGCAAACAAGTAGCAGACGACCATCTGGTTTAAGTGTTACAACTCATAAGAACCAAGTGTAAAATGAGAGTTGTAAGCACGAAGCAAAACATAACAAAACATAAAGCACCCGCCCATATGGACCCGCTTGAAGACTATCAACCCATATGCTTCTCCCCCTTTTGTTAGTAAGGACCAAAAAGGTTTGAAGACATAGAGTGTCTACTCGTTCCCAGGAGCAGCAGGGTCGTTGGAGGTGTTTGGCGGTGCAGAAGAGCTTGGAGGTGCTGAAGCAGGTGGCGGTGAGGTAGCATCGTCTTCTTCATCAATGATTCTGGCAGTGACTGTGGCAGCAGATGAAGAAAACTCAGAGTCTTCAAGTGATGGTGTGCTTCGCATCACAACCCTTCTAGGAGGTGTGGTGTCAAACTTGAATCGCTCAGTGAAGCCATCCTCTTCAAGTTCAGCTTCAGTACACATCATTGATAGCCCTTTCCATGTACGACGACAGGTTTCATGAGTAACGAAAGCATTCTTGTTGGCAAGATTTCGAAGACGATTAACATCCACCAAGAGGCTTTTCATCTGACGCTTTAGCCAGTCATGATGCCTATCTTGTTTTTGATGAAGGGCCACAAGAAGCTCTCGGTTATTGAGAACACGAGCGCGCTTCTTGGGTCTTGAAGCAGTTGCACTATCAGTGGCTTCAGTTGAAGCAGGGTGTGGCGCACGTGTAGTTCCAGCCAAAGGATACACCCTGGAGATGGCTTCAACACCTTCATCGTTCTGAGTGAAGCTCTGGTGTTCTGCATTCTGAAGACTCAAAGGTTGCTTGGCAGGCTCAGGATATATAGCTTCAGCAGAGGTATCCACATCTGGCAAGAAGATCCGATGGTTGCGGGCTGAGGGCTGATATGAGATCGCAGAGTGAAGCTTGATCAGTCTCATTACCCAAGGAGCATAGTACTTTAAACCAAACAGATCTGAGCCTGATGCAGCTAGTTGGCGTATGAAGAAATCTTGTGCGTTGAAGCATTTGCCATGAAGGATACAGAATATCAGAGTCTTCATTGCACCCTCAATCTTGGCATTTGGAGAGTGCCCTTTAATAGGCCAGAGAGTCTGCCGGATAATGTGATAGATGGTTCTGGGCAGGTACTCAAAGTCTTCAACGAAGAACTCTGTTGGATAAGGAGCATCGTGGGGCAATGGCTTCATCATGGAGAGCATCTGACTCATATTTGGTTCAGGCCTCTGGAATATGCTCTCAAGAGCTTCAGTGTGTAGTGGACAGCCTTCCTCGAAGAGTTCGCCAGGAGTGGGCAGGCCGGTGAGCTCAATGATATCGAATGCATTGGCTTCGTGATGGACATTGCCGGTCATCCACTCCAGGGCCCAAGTCTTTGGATCTCTGTTGTATCCTTTGATGTGTAGGGTGGCATAGAATTGCAACAGAAGCTCTTCATTCCAGTGCTCTTCATCAGTTATAAACTGCAGCAGACCCACTTGCTTGAAGCAATCCAGCGCTTCCTCTAAACAGGGCAGACCAGCAATGGCTTCAACATCAAGGCCTTGTGCGGGAAGATGCGACCTTGGTTGTATAGGATGCATGAATAGTAGCTGCGCTGAGGATAGCTCCAGAACCTATCTGATGAAATCCTTTCCCTTGAATAGGGGTTCTTGGAGCTGTTGAAGAATGTATTATCTGCCTTGAAGCTATTGATGTCGAAGGAGCCAGGTGCTGATGCAGGACCTGGGAACCTTGGCAGCCTTGGGACTGGCTTCTGGACATGAGGCCTGTGCTCAACATGGTAATCAAATTGACGACCTGCAGCAGACTCAGGAACAGAAGTGTCTGGATCAGTAGCTTCGCTGTCTTCTGAAGCTTTTGGTGGGGATGGCTCCAAATTGGCTTCAGTGTTGGTTGTGGCAGCCTCAATATTTTCAGCCTTCGCTTAACTAGCTGGAGGGTCGGTTACAAGCACGTTCTCCCGGAGAACTGCTTCTTGGTGGAGCAGAGGAGTGGGATCTTGTGGTACTTCTTCATTTTCTTCGGCTGATGCAGCCGGAATGTCTTCAGCATAGACTTGAGGGCTTGGACCTTTGCGAAGCCTGCGGAACGCAGACGACGCCTGTGGGGTTGGAGAGGGCTGGGCCTCAAAGTATTCTTCCTCTTGAGGGCAATCCGCCCATGACGCATCTTGTGCAATTGGCGTCAGAGGACGACCAATGCTGATGAGTTCGCTGTGTTCATACTGAGGAAGGGCTGCATCATCTTGTACATTGTCCTGATGACCAATGTCTTCAGCAGCGATGGGGTCGGCTGCTGGTATGTCTTCAGCTTCAGGAGCCTCTGTGGAAGCAGGCTCATGAACTGTCAGTTGTCGTTCTACGTTAGGATGGACGACAGAGAGGGGTTCAACCATCAAGGGCTCTATGGGAGCAGCCCGAGCTTTCTTGATCTTTCGCTTCTTCTGAGTGGGAGCGGTAGGAGAGGCTTCAGAGCTTTTCCTCTTCCTGGCTTCAGCCTCAGCAGTTCTTGTCTTCTTGAGCTCTGAAGCTGTTGACCGGCTCTTTGGCTTCGAGCCAGTCGTTGCAGTTGGGAAGACAATTGGAACTGCTTCTTGCCTTGGTGCCTTTGGTTCAGCCATAGCAGGCTTCTTCTTCTTCTTCGCGGCCATCTTGGGGTCGATGCCAGGACGCCCAAGTGCCTTGCGCTTCTCGGCCTCATTGTAGGCTTGCACACATCATTCTGCCAGAGACTTCATCCGCTCACGTGAACCCTGAGCTTCGGCATGCTTCTTCAGAAAGTTTTCCTTAAGCTCATGCAACATGATCTTGAAGCTCTTCACTTCTTGCACACTGAGCTTGGCCATATTCTTCTTGAACTGAGCCTTTTCATGATCAATTTTCTGCTTCAGTTCAACAATGTGCTGGGCAATTGCAAGTTCTGAAGCAATAGCACCTTGGAAGGCGACGCTGAGGCCAACGGGCAGCTGCAGATCTTTGAAGCTGATGTTAGGTGTGGCAAACCATTCATCGATGAAGTTGTGGATGATGGCGACATCAAAGAGAGGCAAATTGTTGAAGATTTCAGCTTCTTCTTTGCTCTTGATGAGCTGCTCTAGAGCGTCATCTCCAAGATCTTCATCACTTGATAGATCAATGGCTTCGCTGTGCAGAATGTCAGCAGCTGTGAGCTCTTTGCCGGTGTGTGGCTGAGGCATCTTGGCCTTCTGGGGCTGACGCGGGATACGTCTTCAGACTGCACACTGTCTTCGGGAGGTGCAGTTGCCAGTGGCTTCGCCCTTGAGATTTTTGGTGAGTGGACCGGCTTTGAAGCTTTTGGCTTCTTCGACTGCTTTGGCTTCGGTACAGCAGGAGCTTCATCAGACTCAGAGTTAGCTGGAGGGTCATTCATGGCAGTCCCTTGGACTAAGATGCTGGTGATGAGGCCCTCAAGGTTGGCATATGGACCGATGATATTGGGTTCTGCGTTGCGTGTGCCATCTGCCCTTGGAGCTGAGGGACCAGGGTTGAAGTCTAACCCAAATTTCTTCTTGTTCTGCTTCACTGATTGTTGGGCAAACTGGAAGTTGCGCTTGAACAGATTGTCGTCACGACACCAGAGGAGTGACGACGGATGTGCATCATCAGGCTGTGGTCCTCGGACCATGCATGGGTAGAAGCCTTGAGCAATGGCTTCATCTCTGGTCCTGGGTATGAGGTTCTTGTAAAGGATGTCCCCCATGGTCTCTTGATGGCACTTTTCTCAGTATACTCCTAGGTGACAAAGCGGTATTTGAACCATTATTCTGCCCAATAGCGTCGAATCCATTGGATTCGGGTCTTGCGCTGCCCATAATTCTCTTCTGGATCTGTTTTATACATTTCTGCCAGGTCTTCAGGCAGATCTTTGGAAGTTCCTCCACGTCGCTGTCTGCCCCCCTTCCTTGCTGCTGCTTCTGAAGCCATAAACTTTAACTTGAAAGGCTTCAAAACTTTCAAAGGCTTCAAAGGCTTTCTTTTGCTGGACCAACAGGAACTGGCTTCAGGAGAATTTATGTGATGCTATAGGAATTCTGCAAATGAATGCAGACTATGAGAACCGAAGGATTCTCCCACAGACATGTACCTGTGACAGCATTAAGGTGCGAGGGAAGGGGAAGAGGTCATATGCATTCTCAGAAGGTTTTGAAGATTAATCAGTTTAGAAGACATTGACCTCATCGTGCGAAGACATTCACTCATAGATAAGAAGTTGGTTCCAGATTTGTACGAACCCACAGATCAGTACAAGTGAGGAATCTAACTACTTCATGAAGCACAAGTGAATATACTAGGCATGTTATGAGATGCAGATTGAGAGACCTAACTTGTGTGAGGAGAAACTTCTTATGGTAGAAAGTGACAGAACCATGAGATCAAAAGGGGCTGTGAAAAGAAGTTTTATTTACCACACTTGGAACTGCTAGACGGAGTGGGAAGTGATGCCGAGCAGTTCAATCCTCCGTGCCCTAACTTGGCGACGGAAGACACCTACGGCAACGGCGGAGAGGAAGATGTCCACGGTCAGCGTGAAGACGGCGTCGGAGAGGTTGCGGCGGCGAAGCGCTTCGTCGCCGGCGTCGTCGAGAGCTAGTGGTGGCGCTAGGGTTCATGCGAGAGTGGAATAAGGAGATAATGACCGCGGTAAGTGTGAATTTATAGGCACAGAGGCGGCACTGTGCTATTACACAGGTGCCCCTTGCGATTCGCATCTGAGGAACGCGTGGCCAGTTTGCGGAAGTTTGGGGTTTGTTCCACGTCCCACGCACGCCTGGATTGTCGGGCGATCGTTCCTGCTTCTCCGGATTTTATGTGGAGGAATGAGCATTGAAAACGGACTTTATGGTTGTCTCTATATCTTCTGCTAACAAGGACGCAGTGAAGACATTCGACAGTTTCAATAGAATGCATATGACTTAGGGAGATAGAGTTTGAGATAGAAAGCATAGAGAAGATTGGGGTCCGATCACATTGACTTAGTTCAAAAAATTCAACACGAAGACATAGCTATAAGTGAATGCTGTAGAGGACAGAACACTAGCATATATATATATATAGTCAACCTAGTGAAGATAATCATGAAAGTATGTTGAGTTCGAAGCCAAATCAAATGTGAAGACATTGCAAGGTAACGCCATGAGTGAAACACTTCAAAATGAAACGTTTGGTGGTGGCGTTACCCACCGTATAGGAAGTATTAGACCCAGACACGGCGCACAATTATCGTGGTGCTCCGAAGTCAAATTCCACATTAATGTATTCACACTTAGAATGTATGTCTTCATTGATTGAAGATATACTTCACTTCGTGTGTTGCACATCTAAGTCATCAATATGCATAAGGGTTAGGATGTGTGCCTGATCACAGGACATTTGAGGATTCCAGGATATTTAGCTCACACCGTAACTTGCAAAACCTCTTCTCATCCAAGGGCTTGGTGAAGATATCTGCCAATTGCTCTTCAGTGTTGACGTGTATGATATCAATGTCTTCCTTCACAACATGATCTCTGAGAAAGTGATGACGAATTTCAATGTGCTTTGTCTTCGAGTGATGAACTGGGTTGTTGGCAATCTTGATGGCACTTTCATTGTCGCAGTAAAGTGGCACTTGCTTCAGATGAATGCCATAGTCCTTGGGTGTTTGCTTCATCCACATAAGCTGAGCGCAGCAAGATCCAGCAGCAATGTATTCAGATTCAGCAGTGGAGAGAGATACACAGTTCTGCTTCTTTGAAGACCAACATACAAGTGATCGTCCCAGAAAGTGACATGTGCCTGATGTAGACTTGCGATCAACTTTGTCACCAGCATAATCAGCATCCGAGAATCCAACCAAATCAAACTCTAAGCCCTTTGGATACCATAATCCTAGAGTTGGGGTGTGAGCCAAATATCAAAGAATTCGCTTCATAGCTAAGTGATGCGATTCCTTTGGTGCCGCTTGAAATCGAGCACACATGCAAACACTAAGCATAATATCTGGCCTAGATGCACATAGATAAAGTAAAGAACCAATCATGGAGCGGTATACCTTTTGATCGAACTCTTTACCATTGTCGTCGGGACCCAGATGATGTTTGGCTGGCATTGGTGTTGTGAAGCCTTTGCAGTCTTGCATACCGAACTTCTTCAGGCAATCTTTGAGATACTTCTCTTGAGATAAGAAGATGCCATTGCGTTGTTGTCGTATTTGAAGACCAAGGAAGAACTTTAGCTCCCCCATCATGGACATCTGATATTGCTCTTGCATCATATATCCAAACTCTTCACTGTACTTCTGATTTGTGCAGCCGAAGATAATGTCATCCACATATATTTGGCACACAAACAGTTCACCATCATATGTCTTCGTGAAAAGAGTGGGATCTAGGGAACCAGGTATGAAGCCTTTGCTCTTCAGGAAGTATTTGAGTGTGTCATACCAGGCCCTAGGGGCTTGTTTGAGGCCATACAGCGCCTTGTTGAGCTTGTATACCATGTCAGGATGTTTTGGATTTTCAAAGCCAGGCGGCTGTGCAACATACACTTCTTCTTCAATCTTGCCATTGAGAAAGGCACTCTTCACATCCATTTGATATAGAAGTATGTTATGATGATTTGCATAGGCCAGCAGTATGCGTATGGCTTCAAGCCTAGCCACAGGAGCAAATGTTTCATCGAAGTCAATGCCTTCCACTTGAGTATATCCTTGAGCAACGAGACGAGCTTTGTTTCTAACAACTTGACCATGCTCATCTTGCTTGTTGCGGTATATCCATTTGGTGCCTATTATGTTGTGCTTCCGTGGATCAGGACGCTTAACCAGTTCCCATATATTATTCAGCTCAAACTGTTGAAGCTCTTCTTGCATAGCTTGAATCCATTCAGGTTCCATGAAGGCTTCTTCAACTTTCTTGGGTTCTGATATTGAGACGAATGTGAAGTGCCCACAGAAATTTGCTAGCTGAGTTGCCCTTGAACGAGTGAGTGGACCTGGTGCATTGATGCTATCAATTATTCTTTCAATCTGCACTTCATTGGCAACGCGAGGATGTACAGGGCGAAGATTTTGCTCTTGCTGATCTGTGTTGTCGTTGGGAGGAATGTCTTCAGGCTGAGCATTGTCTTCATGTGGGTCAGGTGCTGAGATGATAAGTTCTTCTTCAGGATGAGCTTCAGAAGGTATAATCTCTCCAGTTCCCATAAGCTTCATTGATTCACTAGCTGGAACTTCATCTAGCACATTTGGCAGTTGCTCTCTTTGTGACCCATTGGTCTCATCGAACCGCACATCCACTGTTTCAACCACTTTGTAATGAAAGAGATTGAAGACTCTGTAGGAGTGAGAATCCTTTCCATATCCAAGCATAAAACCCTCATGTGCTTTTGGTGCAAACTTTGAGGTGTGGTGTGGGTCCTTGATCCAGCACCTTGCGCCAAATACTCTGAAATAACTGACATTTGGCTTCTTGCCAGTTAGGAGTTCATAAGATGTCTTGTTCATATGCTTGTGAAGATAAACACGATTGATTGTATGGCATGCAGTGTCAATGGCTTCAGTCCAGAATTTTCTTGGAGTCTTGTATTCATCTAGCATCGTTCTGGCCATCTCAATGAGTGTTCTGTTCTTGCGTTCGACGACTCCATTCTGCTGTGGCGTGTACGAAGCTGAGAATTCATGTGTGATGCCCAAGGTATCAAGATATGTATCAAGGCCAGTGTTCTTGAATTCAGTGCCATTGTCACTTCTGATGTGCTTTATCTTGGCACCGTAATTGTTCATGACTCGATTGGCGAAGCGTCTGAAGACATCCTGCACTTCAGTCTTGTAAAGGATTATGTGCACCCAAGTATATCTAGAGTAATCATCAACAATGACAAAGCCATAGAGGCAAGCAGTAGTAGTAAAAGTTGAGCAGTGAGTGGGACCAAAAAGATCCATGTGAAGCAGTTCGAAGGGTCAAGTAGTGGTCATGATTGTCTTCGAGGGATGTTTTGCCCTTGTCATCTTCCCTGCTTCACAGGCACCGCATAAGTGATCTTTCTTGAACTTGACGCCCTCGATGCCTATGACATGCTTCTTCTTCGCAATGGTGTGGAGGTTCCTCATGCCAACATGCCCAAGCCTCCGATGCCAAAGCCAGCATTCTGAAGCTTTTGCAAGAAGACATACTGCAAGTTGTGGCCCTGCTGAGAAATCTACCACATACAGATCATCTTTTCGATACCCTTCAAACACTAGAGACTTGTCAGATTCCATTAGTACAAGACAATGATATTTTCCAAACATTACGATCATGTTCAAATCGCAGAGCATTGAGACAGACATTAAGTTGAAGCCAAGGGATTCAACAAGCATGACTTTATCCATGTGTTGATCCTTTGAGATTGCAACTCTACCTAGACCCAATACCTTACTTTTACCAGTGTCAGCAAATGTGATGTGGCTCTTGTCGGATGGACGTAAGGTTGAGTCCATAAGAAGGCTTCTTTTGCCAGTCATGTGATTTGTACATCCACTGTCAATAATCCATTCTGAAGACTTTGAAGACACTGGTGTTGTACCCTACAGTGCAGTTAGGGGGATAGGCTTCATGAAGAGAATTGTGAAGCAAAAACATTTGACGAACCAGTGGGTTATGAAAGCTTAGATCCAGATTAGGACTAATAGGGAGAGTAGCATGCGATTCAGGAACGAAGTACATAATGATGCCATTCGGGCATTTTATCTTGCGCCCTACAAGATTTTTAAGGTCCCCAGCAATAGCATCAGAAGATTTTGGTTTTCTGCTGGAGACCTTTCCCTGCAAAAAAAAGAGTTAAGCCTTCTTAACCACCCACATCTTCAAGGGTGGCTTAGAAGCAATAAGTCTAAGTGCAACATCTGAGAATTTTGGCTTTGAAGCCTTAGCAAACAGTCTTGCAGGTGGACAATAGTACTCATAAGAATAAGCAGAATAATTTTTGGTCATATGAACGTGATGGTTTGATGAACCGCTCTCATATTCATATGCCTGAGTATGGTTTCCCTGCAAAACATTTGCGTTAGTGTGACTTAGGTGAGTCTTCTGTTTGTATGAAGCCTTTGGACCGTATGAAGCCTTTGGTCTGTGGTTTGTCTTCTTCAAGTGAGGTGTCATGAAGACATTCACAGGAAGATTTTCCAGACACTTCTTCGGAACCTAGATCTTCTTCATAGGCGGTCCATTCCTGCAGTTAGTACCAATGTACCTGGCAAACACTTCACCATTCTGATTCTTAAACAGTATATAGTTTGCATCCAAGGATTCATCAATGATAATGGGGTTAGCACAAGTGAAGCCAGATAAATTGGATGGATCTGCTGAAGGTTCCTTTGCAGCAACCCACTTGGTTTTGGGGTACTGCTCAGGTTTCCAGTAAGAGCCATCTGCATTTATTTTCCTTACGAACCCAACACCCTCTTTCCTAGGGTTTCGGTTCAGAATCTGCTTCTTGAGGACATCACATAATGTCTGATGTCCTTTAAGACTTTTGTACATCCCTGTTTCAAGCAATGTCTTCAACCTAGCATTCTCAACAGCAATAGCAGTGGTATCCTCAGCAGAGGGGTTAGTTACCACATCAACAGTTGAAGATATTGCAACAGCAGTAGCAGTGGAACATTCAGCAACAGAAGTAGCATTATCACGCTCAATGCATTTAAGACATGGTGGTTCAAATCCTTCCTGAGCGGAACTGATCTGTTCGGCGCGAAGTGACTCATTTTCCTTTTGAAGATCTTCATGAGCCGCTCTCAATTTCTCAAGTTCTTGCTTCCTTTGAAGATAATCATAGGAAAGCTTTACATGAGTTGTTGAGAGAGTATCAAGACGATCTTCAAGTTCCTGATACTTAACGTGAAGATTTTTTATGTCTTCAATTAAGGATTCAAATCGAGTCATTTCAGCACCCAACAGATCATCGCTTCTGTCTAACGGTTTTTGAATATGTTCCATGGCCTTTTGTTGTTTAGTTGCAATTTTAGCAAGTGTTTTGTAACTGGGTTTTGAATCACAATCAGAGTCATCATCACTGGATGTTTGATAGCGAGTGGTGCGTGTGTTTACCTTGGCACCGCGTGCCATGAAGCAGTAGGTAGGAGTGGAGTCGTCCTTGTCATTCGCATCGGTGTCGGTGATGAAGTCATTGTCTTCAGTGTTGAAGATGGACTTGGCGACGTATGCTGTAGCCAGACTTGCAATGCCAGAATCAGACTCCTCCTCAGACTCCACCTCTGCCTCCTCAGACGCGGATTCCTCCTCAGAATCCATTTCCTTGCCAACAAACGCATGTGCCTTGCCAGATGAGCTCTTCTTGTGTGATGAAGACTTTGAGGAAGACTTGGAAGAAGACTTTGAGTATTTCTTCTTCTTGTTGTTGTCAGAGTCATATTCCTTGCTCTTCTTCTTCCTTCTGTTCTCATTGTCCCACTGTGGACACTCAGAGATGAAGTGTCCAGTTTTCTTGCACTTGTGGCATGTTTTCTTCTTGTAGTCATGAGCAGAAGCTCCATCATTCCTTGAGCTTGATCGTGAAGACTTTCTGATGCCTTTCTTCTTGGTGAACTTTTGGAACTTCTTCACAAGCATTGCAAGTTCCCTTCCAATGTCTTCAGGATCATCAGAACTGCTGTCAGATTCTTCTTCGGATGAGGAAACAGCTTTTGCCTTCAAGGCATGAGTTCGCCCATAGTTTGGACTGTAGATATCTCTTTTCTCAGAAAGCTGAAACTCATGTGTGTTGAGCCTCTCAAGTATGTCAGATGGATCGAGTGTCTTGAAATCAGGACGTTCTTGAATCATCAGGGCTAGGATGTCAAATGAACTATCAAGTGATCTCAGTAGCGTCTTGACGACTTCATGTTTGGTGATCTCAGTAGCGCCGAGGGCTTGAAGCTCATTTGTGATGTCAGTGAGTCTGTCAAATGTGTGCTGGACATTCTCATTGTCATTTCGCTTGAAGCGGTTGAAGAGATTGCGAAGGACACTGATTCTTTGATCTCTCTGGGTTGAGATGCCTTCATTGACCTTGGAGAGCCAGTCCCAGACCAGCTTGGATGTCTTCAAGGCACTCACACGGCCATACTGTCCTTTGGTCAGATGACCGCAGATGATATTCTTGGGAGTAGAGTCCAGTTGAGTGAACTTCTTGACATCAGCAGCAGTGACACCTTCTCCAGCCTTGGGAACGCCGTTCTCGACAACATACCATAGGTCGACGTCAATGGCTTCAAGATGCATGCGCATCTTATTCTTCCAGTAGGGATATTCAGTTCCATCGAAGACGGGGCACACAGCGGAGACTTTGATTATCCCTGCAGTCGACATAGCTAAAACTCCAGGTGGTTAAATCGAATCACACAGAACAAGGGAGCACCTTGCTCTGATACCAATTGAAAGTGCGTTATATCGACTAGAGGGGGGGTGAATAGGCGATTTTTATGAAAGTCTTCAAAACGTGGGAGTTATGAAGACAAACAGCAAAGATATGCCTATTACTATGCAGCGGAAGTTAGATTACACTAGGCAAGCCATGGTCAAGTATTCAATAGAGTGAAAGCACAATGACAAATAGTTGCACTGTAATAAGGATCAGGTAGGAAGAAGTTATGAAGCCAAACAGATCATACATTCACGTTGTGAAGTCAAAAGATAGAGCAAGCATGCAATGGCTTCACAATGAGTAACAGTAAGACAACGGAAGTGAATATGAAACCAGTGACTCGTTGAAGACAATGATGTGTTGGACCAGTTCCAGTTGCTGTGACAACTGTACGTCTGGTTGGAGCGGCTAGGTATTTAAACCTTAGGACACACAGTCCCGGACACCCAGTCCTGAACACGCAGCTCAGGACACCAAGTCCTCACCGTATTCTCCTTGAGCTAAGGTCACATAGTCCTCGCCCAATCACTCTGGTAAGTCTTCAAGGTAGACTCCCAAACCTTCACAGACTTCGTTCACTGGCAATCCACAATGTCTCTTGGATGCTCTAAACGTGACGCCTAACCGTCTGGAGGATTCACAGTCCTCAAGTGTAATAAGTCTTCAGATCACACAGACAAGAAGACTTAAGTGATGCCCAATGTTCTCTGGCTCTGGGTGGTTAGGGCTTTTCTCCTCGCTAGGAATTTTCTCTCAAAGGCTTCGAGGTGGGTTGCTCTCAAACGACAAAAGTCGTGCACTGAAATCTGAGCAGCCAACCGTTTATGGTTGTAGGGGGTGGGCTATTTATAGCCACTTGGCAACCCGACCTGATTTGTCCGAAATGACCCTGGGTCACTAAGGAACTGACACGTGTCTCAACGGTCAGATTTCAAATTCTCATGGCAACTTTACTTGGGCTACAAGCAAAGCTGACTTGTCCGGCTCTGGACAAGATTCGCTCTCATTGTCTTCACTCGAAGACATAGGTTTTTGGTTTAGGCATCACTTCAGTCATTCTGACTGGTTCTCCTGGACCCCACTTAATAGTACGGTTGTTCCTATGACTCAACACAAAAGAAAAAGAACTACGAAAGATCTAAGTCTTCGAGCTCCATAGGCTTCATAACGTGTCTTCTTTTGTCATAGTCTTCAATGTGAATATCTTCATATACCACCTTTGGCTTCAATGTCTTCATACATTTTTAGGGGTCATCTCTGGTAGTAAAACCGAATCAATGAGGGACTTCTACCTGTGTTATCCTGCAATTCTCACAAACACATTAGTCCCTCAACTAGGTTTGTCGTCAATACTCCAAAACCAACTAGGGGTGGCACTAGATGCACTTACAGGTTTTGCAAGTTACGGTGTGAGCTAAATATCTTAGAATCCTCAAATGTCCTGTGATCAGGCACACATCCTAACACTTATGCATATTGATGACTTAGATGTGCAACACACGAAGTAAAGTATATCTTCAATCAATGAAGACTTACATTCTAAGTGTGAATACATTAATGTGGAATTTGACTTCGGAGTGCCACAATAATTGTGTGCCGTGTCTGGGTCTAATACTTCCTATACGGTGGGTAACGCCACCACCAAATTTTTCTGTTTGAAGTGTTTCACTCATGGCGTTACGTTTGGTATGTCTTCACATTTGGTTTGGCTTCAATCTCAACTTGTCTTCATGATTATCTTCACCATGTTGATTTGATTGTCTTTCTCATATATATATATATATATATATATATATATATATATATACACACACTAGTGTTCTGTCCTCTACAGCATTCACTTATAGCTATGTCTTCTTGTTGAATCTTTTGAACTAAGTGAATGTGATCGGACCCTAACCTCTCTATGCTTTCTATCTCAAACTCTATCTCTCCAAATCATATGCATTCTATTGAAACTGTCGAATATCTTCTCTGTGTCCTTGTCAGCAGAGGATACAGAGACAAACATTAAGTCTGTTTTCAATGCTAAATCCTTTCACCTGAAACCCAGAGAAGTGGGAACGACCACACGACAATCCAGGCGTGCATGGGAACGTGGAACAACCTCTGATATGTTGCATGATAGCCACGTGCCCTTCAGATGTGAATCGCCAGGGGCACCTGTGTAATAACATTATGCCGTCCATGTCCCTATAAATACACGCCTCACCATAGTCATTATCCTTTCTTCCACTCTCGCACAAACCCTAGCGCCACCGCTAGCCCTCGACGACGCCGGCGACAAAGCGCTTAGCTGCCGCGACCTCACCGACGCTGTCTTCACGCCGGCCGCGGACATCGCCTTCTCCGCCGTTGCCGTAGGTGTCCTCCGTCGCCAAGTTAGGGCACGGACGATCGAACTGCTCGGCCTCCTCTCCCACTCCGTCTAGCAGTTCTTTGTGTGGTAAATAAAACTTCCTTTTTACGGCCCCTTTGATCTTATAGATTCATTACTTTCTACCACAAGCAGTTTCTGTTCACACAAGTTGGATCTATTTCATACTGCATATCATAATATGCCTAGTATGTTCACTTATGCTTCACAAAGTAGTTAGATTCCTCACTTGTACTTATTCGTGGATTCGTACAAATCTGGAACCAACTCTTTATCTATGAGTGAATGTCTTCGCACGATGAGGTCAATGTCTTCTAAACTGATTTATCTTCAAAATCTTCTGAGAATGCATATGACCTCTTCCCCTTCCCTCGCACCTTAATGCTATCACAGGTACATGTCCGTGGGAGAATCCCTTGGTTCTCATAGTCTGCATTCGTTTGCAGAATTCTTACATCATCACATTAACTCTCCCGAAGCCAGTTCCTGTTTGACCAGAAAGCGGAAGCCTTTGAAGCCTTTCAGTTTAAAGTTCATGGCTACAGAGAAATCAGCAAGGAAGGGTGGCAGACAGCGTTGAGGAGGAACATCAAGAGATCTGCCTGATGACCTCTCAGAGCTGTACAAGACAGATCCAGAGGAGGATTACAATCAGCACAAGACACGAATCCAATGGATTCGAAGATATTGGGCTGAACAATGGTTTAAATACAAGTTTGTGACCCAGGAGTATGCTGAGAAGAATGCCATCAAGAGTCCTTGGGGTGACATTCTCTTCCGAAGCCTTCCACCCAAGACTAGAGCTGAAGCTATTGCTCAGGGTTTCTATCCTTGTATGGTCCGTGGACCACAGCCTGAAAATGCCGACCCATCATCACTGCTCTGGTGTCGTGATGATAATCTCTTCAAGCGCAACTTCCAGCACGCAAAGGCATTGGCCAAGGAAAACAAGAAGTCATTGGGACTAGACTTCAACCCTGGTCCTTCTGCTCCCCGGGCTGACGGCACACGCGATGCTGAACCCAATATCATCGGACCTTTCTACAACCTTGATGGCCTTATCACTCACATTTCTGTTCAAGGTGCCCAAGTGGATCATTCTGATGATGATGCCGACACTGATAAAGCCCCAGCTCCTACTACAAAGCCGCAGAAGCAGAAGGAGGCTAAAGCTTCAAAGTCAGCTGCTCCTCCAAAAGCTTCACGTGCGAAGCCACTGGCTACTGCACCTCCTGAAGACAGTGTGCAGTCTGAAGATCTATCACGTATCTCCAAGAGGACTGAGATGAGAAAGAATACCGATCAGGCACTGACTGCTGCTGCTATTCTGCGCAATGACGCCATTGATCTGTCCAGCGATGAAGATCTTGCAGATGACGCTCTTGAGCAACTGATCAAGAGAAAGGAAGAAGCAGAGATCTTCAATGATTTGCCTCTCTTTGATGTGGCAATCATCCATAACTTCATTGATGAGTGGTTTGACACGCCCAACCTCAGTTTTGAAGATCTGCAACTTCCAATTGGCCTCAGTGTCGCCTTCACTAGCGCCATTGCTTCTGAGCTAGCTCTAGCTCAGCGCATCGTTGAACTGAAGCAAAAGATCGACTATGAGAAAGCTCAGTTCAAGAAGCACATGGCCAAGCTCGGCGTGCAAGATGTGAAAAACTTCAAGATTATGTTGCACGAGCTCAAGGAAGCCTTTCTCAAGAAGCGTGAAGAAGCTAAAGGTTCTCGTGAGCGCATGAAGAGCTTGGCTGACAAGTGTGTGCAAGCCTACAATGAGGCTGAGAAGCGCAAGGCTCTTGGTTGTCCTGGCATCGACCCAAGAATGGATGCAAAGAAGAAGAAGCCATCAACAGACCAATCTGCACCTTCAAGGCGGGAAGAGCCACGCATAGTCTTTCTAAGCAGCATGACTGGCTCGAGGCCAAAGGTCCGGTCAACCGCTTCAGAACTGAAGAAGACGAGGACTGCCGAGGCTGAAGCCAGAAAGAGGAAAAATTATGATGCTTCTGATGTCGCTCCCTCCAAGAAGAAGCACAGAACCAAGAAAGATCGGGCTGCTCCCATAGAGCCCCTTGTTGTAGAACCCATCTCTGTTGCTCGCCCTGATTCCTCGCATCAAGAATGATGGATAGTAGTTCATGAGCCTGCTTCCACAGAGGCTCCTGAAGCTGAAGACATTCCAGCAGTTGACCCCACCATTGCTGAAGACATTGGTCACCATGACAATGTTGAAGATGATGAAGTCCTTTCTCAGATCGAGCACCAACTGGTATCATCGCCTGTGCTCACGCACAGCAAACTCATCAGCATTGGTCGTCCTCTGACGCCAACTGCTCAGGATGCATCATGGGCTGATCACCCACAGAGACAAGACACTCCAAGCTCTCCCCAGCCGCAAGCTACCCCAACAGTGCAAGATGATGATGACTATGAGGCCCAGCACACTCCATCTCCACAAGCGTCACCCGTATTACGCAGGCTTCGCAAAGGACCATGGCCCCAAGTCACTCCCATAATGCACGTGTCTGAATCTGAAGCCAAAATGGCTGAAGATGTTCTGGCTGCATCATCCGATGAAGAAGAAGCCCCAAGAGTTGCTACACCCCCGTCTCACCAAGATGTTGTTCTCGAGGAGAACGTGACCGACCCTCCAGCTTCTGAAGTGGAGGTTGAGAATCTTGAGGCTGCCACCACTAACACCACTGAAGCCAATGACGTGGTCATGGCTGAAAACACTGTGGAGCCTGCACCTAACACTGTGCCAGAGGCCAATGAAGCCAATGATGCACCTGCAACAGATGTGCAGCCTGACGCCTCTATTGATGCCACTGCTCCTGTTCCGCCACCAAGGCCACACACTATCGAGCAAGCATTTAACTATGGCCAACTTATCACTGTCAAATGGCCTTTTCTGACTCCTCCGCCTGCTGCTGGTCCTCAGTTTGACTATCATGTTGAGCACAAGCCTCAGGTTCAGAAGCCAATGCCAAGGTTGTCCAGGTTTCCAGGTACTGCATCTGCATCCGGATCTTTTAATATCAATGGCTTCAAGGCACACAACACCTTCTTTGATAGCGCCAAGAACCCCTACACCAAGGCAAGAATATCTTCTGATCGGTTCTGGAGCTATCAGCAGCACAGTTATTACTCATGCATTCTGTACAATCAAGGTCGCATATTTCCACATATGCGTCTTGACACTGAAGCCATAGCTGGTCTGCCTTGTTTGGAAGAAGCTCTGGATTGATTCAGAGAGTCTGGATTGTTGCCGTTCGTCACTAACAAGAAGCACTGGAACGAAGAATTGCTGCTCCAATTCTATGCCACTCTTCATATTCATGGCTACAACAGAGATCCAAAGACTTGGGTCCTTGAGTGGATGACAGGCAATGTTCATCACGAAGCCAAAGCCTTTGATATCATTGATCTCACTGGTCTACCCACTCCAGGAGATCTTTATGAACCTGGTTGTCAGCTTCACAGTGCAGCTATGGAGAGCATTTTTCACAAGCCTGAACCAAACATGAGTCAGATGCTTAGCATGATGAAGCCTTTGCCTCCAGATGCTGCATATCCTAAGGAGTTCTTTGTTGAAGACCTTGAGTATCTGCCACGCACTATCTATCACATTATAAGGCGAACACTCTGGCCCATCAAAGGACATTCTCCACATGCAAAGCTGGAAGGTGCAATGAAGACTTTGGTCTTCCATATTCTTCACGGCAAATGCTTCAATGCACAAGACTTCTTCATCCGCCAACTTGCTGCATCAGGATCTGATCTCTTTGGCTTGAAGTTTTACGCTCCATGGATTATGCGGCTGATCAAACTACACTCAGTTGTCACCTATCAGCCCTCTGCTCGCAATCATCGGATCTTTATGCCTGACGTCAATATGTCAGTTGAAGCCATCTATCCAGAGCCTGCCAAGGAGCCCCTTAGTCTTCAGAATGCTGATAAGCAAAGTTTCTCACAACACATTGACGGAGATCCAACAGTTGCTCGTGTTTATCCTCTGGCTGGTACTACCCATGCACCTCATCGTGCCCTCACTGAAGCAACTGAAAGCACCATTGCCCAACGGCTTCTCAACGACCGAGAACTTCTGGTTGCCCTTCATCAGAAACAAGATAAGCATCATGACTGGCTGAAGCGCCAAATGCAAAGCCTCTTGGTGGACGTAAACATGATTCGCAACCTTGCCACCAAGAATGCCTTTGTTGCCCATGAAACTTGTCGGCGTACATGGAAAGGGCTGACGCTTATGTGTTCTGAAGATGATCTTCAAGAGGATGGCTTCTCTGAACGCTTCAAGTTTGACTCAACACCTCCAAGAAGGATTGTGCTACGACGAACTCCGTCTCTTGAAGACTCTGAGTTCTCCTCCTCTGCTGCAACAATGAATGCACGTGTCATCAATGATGAAGACGATGCTACTTCACCACCTTCAGCGCGAATCAACACTTCACCGAGTTCGTTTGCACCGCCAACCAACACCGAAGACCCTGCTGCTTCACCAACTCCTCACGGGGACGAGTAGGTGCTCTATGTCTTCAAACCTACTGACAAAAGGGGGAGAAGTATATGAGTTTGATAGTCTTCAAGCGGGTTCATATGGGCGGTAGTTTTATATTTTGCCTAGTGTTTACAACTCTCGCATCTTGATACATTTGGTTCTTTGAGTTGTAACACTCAAACTCGATGGTCGTCTGCTACTTATTTGCTATTCTGTGATGCGATGATAAATTCCGCACTTAGATCATTTTGCAGACGTCCATTTTTCATTATGCATATCATCATCTTCATCACGTCATATCTTGCATAATGAATTGTCATCATAAGTTGAAGAGGATCTCCACAAGTACAACCTGCCATGTGCATTTGCATTCCAAAAGCAAATTAATTATATGCACATCTTTAGGAGGAGCCCTTGCAACTTATGAAGACAATCCCCTATCCTTTACAATTTCACATATTATATTCCCTCTTGAAAACTTCAACTAGTTTGTCATCAATCACCAAAAAGGGGGAGATTATAAGTGCATCTAGTGCCACCCCTGGTTGGTTTTGGAGTATTGACGACAAACCTAGTTGAGGGACTAATGTGTTTGTGAGAATTGCAGGATAACACAGGTAGAAGTCCCTCATTGATTCGGTTTTCCTACCACAGATGACCCCTAAAAATGTATGAAGACATTGAAGTCAGAGGTGGTATGTGAAGACATTCACATTGAAGACTATGATAAGAGAAGACATCGCGTGAAGACTATGGAGCGCGAAGACTTAGCAGTTTCATCGTTTTGTGTTTTTCCTTTGTTGAGTCATAGGAACCACCGTACTGTTAAGTGGGGTCCAAGAGAACCAGTCAGAATGACTGAAGTGATGCTTAACCAAAATCCTATGTCTTCGAGTGAAGACTATGAGAGCAAATCTTGTCCAGAGTTGGATAAGTCAGCTTTGCTTGTAGTCCAAGTAAAGTTGTCGTGTGTGTTTGAAATCTGACCGTTGGAACACGTGTCAGTTCCTTAGTGACCAAGGGTCATTTCGGACAAACCAGGTCAGGTTGCCCAGTGGCTATAAATAGCCCACCCCCTACAACCATAAACGGTTGGCTGCTCAGAGTTAGAGTACGGCTTTTGTCGTTTGAGAGCAACCCACCTCGAAGTCTTTGAGAGAGAATTCCTTGCGAGGATAAAGCCCTAAACACCCAGAGCCAAAGAGTGTTAGACATCACTTAAGTCTTCCTGTCTGTGTGATCTGAAGACTTATTACACTTGAGGACTGTGAATCCTCCAACCGGTTAGGCGTCGCGTTTTGAGCATCCAAGAGTCATTGTGGATCGCCGGTGAATGAAGTCTGTGAAGGTTTGGAAGTCTACCTTGAAGACTTACCAGAGTGATTGGGCGAGGTCTGTGTGACCTTAGCTCAAGGGGAATACGGTGAGGACTGAGTGTCCTGAGCTGTGTGTTCAGGACTGTGTGTCCTCAGGTTTAAATACCTAGCCACCCTAACCAGACATACAACTGTCACCGCAGTTGGAACTGGTCTACCAAACCTTTGTCTTCACCAAGCTCATTGGTTCTATCCTTCCCATCTCTTTATTTACAGTTGGTCATTGTGAAGTCATTGCCTATTTGCATTGTCCATTTGTCTTCAGTGTGTGACTGTTTGTTCAGATTGGTTTCATATTATCTTCCATCCTGATCCGTACCGCCTAGCTGTTGTTAGTCTTTGTGCTTTCACTTCATTGAATACTTGACTATGGCTTGTCTAGGGTAGTCTACCTTCCGCTGCATGGTTATAGGTTCATTTCTATCGTTTGTCTTCAAAACTCCCATGTTTTGAAGACTTTCATTAAAATCGCCTATTCACCCCCCTCTAGTCGATATAACGCACTTTCAAAACCCAAACAAACAGGACCTAAAAGGGTCGTGTCGTGCCTTAATGCTCGGCTTTTGGGCTCGACCTTGTTCCATGGCGGGCCAAAGACCAACCCGACCCTTTTAATTTTTTTTTGAGACAAACTGCAAAGCTTTATTACTCCGTCACAATGTTTACAGGGACGAAATCAAGTTCATTGGGTTGGCCTAACCAAGCATGGCGGCCAACTCCGAGAGATAAAGCGTGCTTTGCTAGTTTGCGAGCCTCGATATTCGAGCTCCTAAATTCGTGAATAATATTACAAGTTTCAAAAGATAATCTATATTGCATGATCTCATGCACAATTGCACCGTAGCTCCCTTCGTATAAATGGTGAATATCGTCAACGGCCACCTTGCAATCCGATGCAACATGAATCCTTCTGGCGTAGAGATCCTCCCCGAGTGCCAGGGCCTCCCTGATTGCGAGTGTCTCTAGGACACCGGGGTCTGACAGGTTTGGAAATACCACTGTCGATGCTCCCATGAAAACACCATCTCGGTCTCTACAGACTGCTGCCACTACTCCATTCAATCTTCCCACTATTGCGTCTACATTGACTTTGGATAATCCCTCCGGAGGTGCAAGCCAATGATTTGGCCTGCGTTGGGCCGCCCCTCTGCCAACCCCTCCTGGCTGATGTAGTGCCCTTAGCTCTGCTATATAAGATGTAACAAAACTGTGAATAGCGAAAGGGGTTTGGAAGATATCCTCGTACATGGCCTTTCTTCGTGAATTCCACAGCGCCCAGAGGGTAACCACAAACGCAAGAAAATCATCCTGGTTGAGAGCTTCGTGCATGACAAACAACCACTTCTTTGGATTTTCTTCTCTACATGTGCTCAGCCTGTCCAAAATAGCATCCGATGACAGTGCCCAAGTGCTCCTAGATACCGAGCAATCCACAAAAGCGTGACGCTAAGTATCCATAGACCCACATAACCAACAAGCCCTGGAAGATGACATGTTCCTGTGGTGGAGAAGTGCAGCTGTAGGGATCGAGTTTCTAGCTAGTCTCCACAAGAAAAACTTCAGCTTAGATGGGACCCTGATCCGCCATAGACCAGTCCATCCTTGCTCGGCAACTTGGGAGTCGGAGGAGCCGCCCTTCTCGTACAACCATGCTTCCCGACTTAACTTCGTTCGTTGAATCATCCAGTATGCTGAACGGACTGAAAAGAAACCCTTTCGCTCCTCGGCCCAAGCCCAAAAGTCATCAACCTGTCTTGTACATAGGGGAATTTGTAGGATGGCCTCTGCATCTAACGGTATGAACACCGAGCGCACCAAGTTTTCGTTCCAGGTAGACGATGCGTGGTCAACCAGTTCAGCCACCAGCCTCAGTGGGTCATCAACTAAGCAAGCAATTGGCCTCCTTGCATGTGATCTCGGCAACCAGTTGTCCTCCCAAATTTTGGTTAATTCTCCATCTCCAATTCTACGAACCAAACCTTGCACCATTATGTCCCGGCCATCGAGGACAACTCGCCAAATCTGCGAGGGGTGTGATCCCAGGGATGCACCAAAGATGTCTCTATGAGGTAGTAGACTGCTTTCAGGATCCTCGCGCTTAAAGACAGTGGATTTTGCAACATACGCCATGACTGCTGAGCTAAAAGCGCCAAGTTAAACATCTCCATGTCTCTAAAACCAAGACCTCCTAGGTTCTTTGATAAAGTCATCACGTCCCAAGCCACCCAGCTAGGCTTCTATTTTCCTTGTTTGCTCCCCCACCAGAACTGTCTGATTAGCGAAGTAACACTTTCACATAGGCCCCGAGGAAGACGGAAACATGCCATGGAGTAAACTGGGATTGCCTGAGCAACCGCCTTGATAAGAACTTCTTTCCCTGTGGAGGATAAGAGTTTTTCCATCCACCCTCTCACCTTTTCCCATACACGATCTGGCAAGTACTTGAATGTCCCATTCTTCGAGTGACCGACCTCTGTTGGCATACCTAGGTACCTGTCACTGAGTGACTCATTTTGCACATTCAGAATATTTTTCATATCATCCCTGACCTATTGTGGGCATCCTCTGCTGAAAAAGATTGATGACTTATCGTGATTTATCCTCTGTCCTGATGCCAAACAGTATGTATCCAGTAGGTTTGATACCGCTACTACCCCCTCATTCCCTGACTTAAAAGCAGCAGGTTGTCATTTGCGAAAAGAAGATGGTTCACGGCTGGGGCCGTAGGTGCCACCTTTAATCCTACAATGTTTGATGACGAAGAACTGGTTTTCAGGAGGCACGAAAGGCCCTTCGCTGCAATTAAGAAAAGGTAAGGGGATATCGGATCTCCCTGCCTTATACCTCTGCTTGGTACAAATTGATCAAGCTTTTGTCCATTAAAGAGAACTGAAAAGGAAACAGACCGGACCATGGCCATGACAGTTTTTATCCAGGACGCAACAAAGCCCAGTTTTCCCATTATTGCCTCCAAATAGTCCCACTCCAACCTGTCATATGCCTTCATCATATCCAGCTTAAGAGCACAATAACTGTTAGCCTTCGCTTTGCTGCGCTTCATAAAATGAAGACACTCATAAGCACTGATGATATTATCCGTTATAAGCCTGCCTGGGACGAAAGCTGATTGTTCCTCAAATATGATCTCCGGCAGAATTTGCTTCAGCCTGTTTGCAATGACCTTGGATGCAATTTTGTATAGGACATTGCAAAGGCTAATAGGCCTAAATTGTGACAAGATGGAAGGATTTGTTACCTTAGGGATCAAAACGAGGATGGTGTCGTTTATACTCTCCGGTGTTTCTTCCCCTCTCACAATCCTCAAAACAGCAGTTGTCACCTCTGTCCCACATAACTCCCAGTGTCTCTGATAGAAGTGTGCCGGAAAGCCGTCAGGATCGGGCGCCTTTGTTGGGAACATCTGAAATAAGGCCGCCTTAACCTCCTCGTTTGAGTAGGGGGCACACAACATGTCGTTCATCTCCGCCGAGACTTTGGTTGGGACACAGTTTAAAACTCTCTCCATGTCGCTAACCCCCTCCGAAGTGTACAGATTCTTATAGAAATCATTTACCATAGCCTTTAACTCCTCCAGATCATCAGTGCTAACCCCTATCGAGTTTTGCAACGCCTTGATCATATTCTTATTACGCCGGATACTTGCACGTAAGTGAAAAAACTTGGTGTTCCTATCACCAGATGTAAGCCACTGCACCCGTGATCTCTGTCTCCACATTATTTCCTCCCTGTGATACAGCTCCACAAGCGTCTCATTGATTTTCATTTCAACATGCGTTGGCGCGGTACGGCTAGCGTCCGCCCTAAGCTTTCCAAGTTCGTCCTTGAGCTGTTTTATCTCATTGCGGACGCTCCCAAACGTGTCTCTGTTCCATCGACCCAAATCACGTGAAACCGCAGCTAGCTTAACTTTGAGCTCTTCCACCCTGCCGGCAGCTCCATGCGCATCCCACGTTTCAGCTATCATGCTGTTCCATGACTCATGGCCCTCCCACATGACCTCATACTTGAAGGAACCCGCACTATGCCTACTTCTCTGGTCCGTATTCAACCTGGCCAAAATTGGGCTATGATCTGATGTTGCGGCTACAAGGTGTGTAAGATCAGCCAGCGGGAAGCGTGCTTGCCACTCAGCCGACACCATGGCTCTGTCAAGGCGCACCCTTGTAAAAGTTCCTCCCGTTACCTTCTTTTCAAAAGTCCATGGAATATCAGAATATCCAATGTCCAGCAACATGCAAACATCAACAGCATCTCGGAAAGCTTGTATTTGCGCGTTGCTACGCTGCCCAACACCCACATGCTCATCCGGACGTAGCACTTCATTGAAGTCCCCAACACAGAGCCATGTGAGACTGCTCAAAGAACTGATGTTTTTCAAAGTATCCCAAGTCTTGTATCTCAGGTGAGTTTGAGCTTCACCATAAACTACAGCTAATCTCCAAGGAGCATTACCCTGTTCAAGGACCGAGCAGTGAAGGTGATAATCAAAATAACCCAAAATCTCTAAATTTATTGCATTGTTCCAGAACAAACCGATTCCACCACTCCTACCACGACTAATAACAGCATAACCATTGTCATATCCAAGTGTTCCTGCTAACACCCGACCCTTTTAATCGCATGCCGTGTCCAGCACATGTCGGACTGAAATTCCGAGCCCATGGGCCGGCCCGCGAGGCACAACCCATCCTACACGTGATAAACCCGTGCCCGGTTCTTCTCAGCTCGCCGCAACTACCACTTACCACCAAAAACCCTAGCCGTCCAGCCCACATCTCTCTCTCTCCCACACACGCTAGCCCATCCCCAGATTCCTCCCCAGCACACCACCTCGCCGCAGCGGAGCCGAGCCCGATGCCGCCCAAGGCATCGAAGAAGGACGCCGAGCCGGCGGAGCGCCCCATCCTCGGCCGCTTCTCCTCCCACCTCAAGATCGGAATCGTACGCTCCCCTCTTCTCCCCCCTCCCGCGGATTCCCCACGTTCTCCCGCGTTCTAGCGAGTGCTCGCAGGGGTTTCATGGTTGCGTTACTTGGTGGGTTTGGTGGCGATTGATCGGATCGACAGGAGAGCATGTGATGTCCCTGTTGCGGTCGGCTTAGTGTAATAGGGCTTTGGAGTTCTCTTGGTCCGCGCTGGCGAAGTTCGGAATCGCTGGTGGCTAGCTCGTGGCTTGTAACCTGGTGCAGATCTCATGGATTCCATGATTTTGTTGTTCTAGTTTATATGTTTCGGTGGGCCGCATAGTGCGAGTTGGGGAAACATATCGAGGGAACTGTTCTAGTGTCGGATCTGTACCCCAATTCAGGCTCAGAATGCGCCCCATTTACTTCACTACTTCTAGAATAGATCTCTTTGCTGTCTCTGTGTAACATATGAAATGTTATCCCTGCTTAAATCTTAAGTCAGTACATGCTAATAGAAGCAGGACGAATTGTAGTTTTATCTATGTAACTCAGTCTGCTTGGACACCATTAGCATGTTACTATGCACTAGTAGTACTATTCAACAAGTTTCATGAGTTGCCACTACCGCACTTCTCTAGTTGCATTGATGGTGTTTAACAGTACTTGCCCTTGTATCCTTTATTCGATCTCAGATTTCATCATAAATCATAATGGACTACTCTTCTGTTGAATGTTGATTGGCGCACTACTTGTTCTGCTGTAGCCATTTAGAGGAATAAGAATGAGATATGAAGTTTACTATTGATGTTTCATGCAGGTTGGGTTACCCAATGTTGGCAAATCAACTTTCTTCAACATAGTAACAAAGTTGTCCATCCCGGCTGAGAACTTCCCATTCTGTACCATTGAACCAAATGAGGCACGGGTACATGTTCCGGACGAACGATTTGACTATCTTTGCCAACTTTTCAAGCCAAAGAGTGAGGTCTGTTTCTTTTCTCTGCTTTACACTTCTACAGTAATCTGCAGCTTCTTGGCTTATGTTTCAGATGTATAGTGACTCTTGTTATTCTCTGTAGGTGGCTGCATATCTGGAAATCAACGACATAGCCGGGCTTGTTAGAGGAGCAAGTGCAGGGGAGGGTCTGGGCAATGCCTTCTTATCCCATATACGTGCTGTTGATGGAATCTTTCATGTCTTGAGTATGTCTCTATTGTAAAATGTTTATGATTCAACTATTGAATTATGCTTCTTAATAAAGTTCCCTTGGCTATTCTTATCTGTATTATATACTGTATGTTAAAAGTGAAAATTTTGGATATCTTGGTGGAGATCTAACTGAGAAGACTAAATGTTGGCATTGCAAATATTGGCAATACCCAGACTTGCCAAATATTGGCAACTTTATGTTTGATAGACAAGAAAACTTGGTAACCAACTAATTAGTAATCAATATTTGGCACAATGCCAAATATTGGCATGCCAATTTTTGGCACCAAACCAATCACGCTCTAGGTTTTAATGTGATAGAATCTTTTGCTGTATCTGTAGCTGATAGTGTGGTATGATTTTAGGAGCATTTGAAGACACGGAAATCACTCATATTGATGATACAGTTGATCCTGTTCGTGATTTGGAAACTATTAGTCAAGAACTGAGGCTCAAGGTTTCGTTTGACTTTTGCTTGATTTGTTCGTCAACTTAAACAACTGTTAACCTAGCTGTAACAAGGTTTTCTGTTGCACTTCCTTCTGTAGGATATAGAGTTTGTGCAGGCTAAAATTGATGACCTTGAGAAGTCAATGAAGAGGAGCAATGACAAGCAACTTAAGATAGACCATGAATTATGTCAGAGGGTAGGGCATGTTTTACAGCTCTGCTGTTTTGCACTTTTGTTTCATTTCTATCAATCAGTTAGATCTCATGAACAATTGGAATTTCTTTACTGGTATATCGTTCTTTATTCGGTAGATTGATCGGTAATTTAGTTTCAACTTTCCCTTATAACAGGTCATGACACATCTCCAAGACGGGAAAGACGTACGTTTAGGAGAATGGAAAGCTGCTGAAATTGAGATCTTGAATGCCTTTCAGCTGCTTACTGCTAAGCCAGTTGTTTATTTGGTAAGTTTTACTTATTTGGATTGGAAGAATGGTCTCATCTGATTAATATGTACAGGCTTTGTTGCTTGAACTTTTTATTAGCAATGACATCATTTGATTAATTATAGTTACATGCTTGTTGCTTGAACTTCTTTACCAGCATGGCCATCTAGAATTTAGTGGCATCCCATATTTAATGCGGAATTTCAACCAATGTGATGTTTTTTAGGGTTCAATCAATGTGACATTAACCCGGCTTTGCTTGTTTTGTCTGTTTTGTTATTGCTGCCTGTCTACTTCTGCTTTCCAACATTAATTTTGGACCATTACAGAACTGACGGGTGACTGGTAATCGATCTGCCATACTCTTGGTATTTGTATAATTAGCAAGAAGTGAATGCTACATAGACAATTAACTGATTTTAGTCTGATCACTGGAAACATAACTACAAAAACTATTGCATGCTTCTTGGTATTGCATTAGAGTGGGGGAACCTTTATAGTTCCACATGCCAGTTTTATTCCACTGTAAGGCACTGCAATTCTGTACTCCCTCCGTTCCTAAATATAAGTCTTTTTAGAGATTCCAACGCGGACTACATACAGAGCAAAATGAGTGAATCTGCACTCTAAAATATGTCTATATACATCCATATGTAATCCTTATTGAAATCTCTAAAATGACTTATATTTAGGAATGGAGGGAGTAATAGTTGAAGCAATTGTTAAAGTTGCACCTCCATGCGTGAGCAAGAACCAAAGTATGCAAGAGGTGCCAAAATCCCAAGATATATGATGTTTCCATATGGATTCTTCCCTTTTTTTGGTTCAAAAGGCACATCAGGATCCCTAATAGGAATATAGGGATGGTGTGCTGTAGAAAGGGCTTGTGAAGATTAGATATTACTTACTGGTTGGAGATGGAAATGAAATGGGAAGCATTAATCCTACTTGGAGAACCTACTGATTTACGCGTTATATGATGGTACATATAGCTGCTGTGCATGCATCACTTGAAACTAAATTTATATTAACAGCAAGAGGAAATATGTCTGATGTCTGGAATTATCCCACGTTCAGCTTGAGTAATCCTGTGAAATGGACATTAATCGCTCTGCTAACTTTAGCTCATTTACTGGGTTAATCCTTTGATTTGACCTTCTGTCAGTAGTTGAAACAGAAATTCACCTTTTCTTTATAGGGCTTCTAAGTCTAGTATGTTAATTTTGTGCAGGTGAACATGAGTGAAAAGGACTACCTGAGGAAAAAGAACAAGTTTCTACCAAAGATACATGCTTGGTATTGTTTCTATCCCAAGTCTAATGGCTATAGCAGATGAACTCATGCTATACAGAATGCAGTTCAAACTGTGAATGCCGATTTTCTGTGGAACTTCTGTTTATGTACAGTCTAATTGATGTAGCAGGATAGGTCATTTTGAAGCTAGATCGTTTCAAGTTTCCATCATTATATCTCGTTGTATATGATATTTGTTCCAACTTGCTTGTTGAGTACATAAGCTATCTGATTTAACACATTGGGTTTATTATTGAAAAATTGCTGTCAGAGAGAACCAATGTTTACGCTTGGACTTGGTGATTTCTGTATTTGAGGGTAGAATATCACACAATTTGTTGATCGCTTACATATGAATACCAGCAAATGTCATTGGCAGTGAGTCAGGTCCCAGTGGTATGTGTCAGCACTCGGCGCTAAGGAGTATTGTCAGCACTAAGCAGGAGTTTTTATTCACGTGAACTGTACCCACTTGAACAAGATAAGGACAGTAGGTCTTTTAGTTACAAAGTACTCCCTCTGTCCCAAAATAAGTGACTCAACTTTGTACTAGCTTCAGTACAAAGTTAGTACAAAGTCAAGTCACTTAATTTGGGACGGAGGGAGTATATCTGTTTAGTTAGGAAAGGAGATCAGTTTAGTTTGGAAGATAAATATATCGTTTTGATTAGGAAAGTTGTGATATATGCTTTCAGCATCAATTGGAGTCTTTCCTATAATAGGGGCACGACCATATCAATTAAGCATTGAACGAGAGGTTCGGTAAAGATCTGATCACCACCCTCAAACTTCCCTCCCTCACCCCTGGTACTCACCGTCTCAGTCCTAGAACCGACCCACCATGATACTGATTGTATTTTCTGAAGTATGCTATAGGCTCTTGCCCGCAGTAAGAAATTGATTATATGTAGTTCATATGGTTGTGATTTTGATCAAATCTGATGATTTTGTGTTTGATTAGCATAAACCTAATATGCATAATTTCCTACAAGAAGGGGGTATTGGAATATTAGCTAATACCTAACTATTTCTTATTCAGGGTGAAAGAACACGGTGGTGAGACTATTATTCCTTTCAGCTGTGCCTTTGAACAGAAACTAGTGGATATGCCAGAAGATGAAGCTGCTAAATATTGCGCCGAAAACCAGACAGCAAGGCAAGTCATGTAGCATATTTTGGCTGAGTTGATTACCACAATTAAGATACTACTTTTGTACCGAAATATAAGACGTTTTTGTAGTCTAAACTAGCAATCAAGTTTATTTATTTATAACGTGCATTGCATCTTCTCTTTGCATATTGCTCAACTTTTTCTGTTTAATTTATTTATACTAAATCTTTCACCAATGTGAACAGTTTGATCCCCAAAATCATCAAGACTGGTTTTGCAGCAATTCATCTCATATACTTCTTCACAGCTGGTCACGACGAGGTACATTTATATGTTTACATTGTGCTTACTTTGTGCCAGTAATATGTGTTGTATAAGCAACATTTTACTTCATTTTGCTAAAATGGTGGTACTACATCAGCCTGTTACATTTTTGGCGTGCAAAATTCACATGCTTGTTTCTTTATACATCATCAGTCTTTATTCATTATTGCCTCTGCTCCAAAATAAGGGGCGCAATCAAACTTCTAACTTCCCCAATCAATATGTAAAGAATTGGACGCCGATAACTGCCACACGTGTGGGCGTTAAGGAATCTGCCCACACGTTCTGTGTGGTGCCTAAGAGGACCAGCCCACACGTCTGTGTGTGGGCAAAACAATTAGCGCACACACGCCTCTTTTTTCCCTCCCGGTCCCTCTTACACGCGTGCGTGTGGGCGAAATAGATAACGCCCACACGCCCGGTACGTCAGGCCTCGTACCTCGTGGTCCTGCACGCCCCACGTGACACTTTACCGCGCGCCCCGCAGTTGCCATGGGCCGGACCCTCGTCCATGTTCGTTTAAGTGCAGTTGCCATGTCGCTGAACTACGGTTGCCATGTCGGACAACTACAGTTGCCATGTTTGCTCAACTGCAGTTGCCATCTCAGGTCAAAGTTCCAGATTGCCATTTTTTGGACAACTACAGCTGTTGCCATGTGTGGTCTGGTCTACTGCAGTTGCCATGATTTCAAAACTTTAGGAGTTGCCACCTACTAACACTAGGCAGTTGCCATGTAGCGCTACAAAAAAAGGCATGGCAAAAAACATGTTTGGGTAAAAGAGAGAGTTGCCATGTGCTCACAAGCACGCTAGGGCAGTTGCCATTTAAAAAGAAAGAGTTGCCATCTGCTTACGTGCACGCTAGGGCAGTTTGCCATGTACCATGCAAAACATATGGCAACTGACATGTTCGGGTAAAAAAAAGAGAGAGATGCCATCTGCTTGCAATCATACTAGGGCAGTTGCCATGTACACTGCAAAACGCATGGCAACTGGCAGCTTGGGTGTGGGAGAGGAGGCAGGTGTGTGGGCGAGATGGCAAACGCTCACACACCAGCCCTTGTGCGTGACTGAAAAACTGGTGTGTGGGTGAACTGCTAAACGCCCACACACTGGCCCCTCCGTGTGGTAAAACGGATGTGTGGGCGACCTCTCTCACACACCACACACGCGAGTTGTCCTACGTGGCATACAAAATGAGCTAATTCGTGCCAAGATTCGTGCAGAAGTTACTGGACGGTGATGGAGGCGTGTGGACGAGTTGGCTAACGCCCACACGTGTGGGCGTTAACATTTTCGAAAGAATTTAATGAGATTTGACAAATGGAAATAATATCATTCTTTTCATAATTCTGTTTTTTACTGACACATCAATAATAATGGTCAAAGTTGCATCTTGTTGGCTGGTTATGTTCTAAACGGGGAGGAATGTATTAGGTTGTTCAGATGTCTGTTCGTGTTTGAAGTTTCAAGTAGGAGTTTCTGAATACATTTGACAATTTTCTGCTAGCTTATAAGCTTGAATTCTCCTTTCAGGTGAAGTGCTGGCAGATCAGACGTCAATCTAAAGCTCCTCAAGCTGCTGGTGCAATTCACACTGATTTTGAAAGAGGCTTCATTTGTGCTGAGGTAGAGTCCTTTCTGAAATAGCTAGACACAATTCCTTTATTTGGAATAAATCGAACTGTGGCATTCGTAGTTGACAGTGTAGTTAATTGTTGCTGTGCTTACTATTTGCACTTTGTAGTTAATTATTGCTTGTTTTTTTAAAAATCTTGATGTTTACTGAAGCTTCTTTCATTATGTTAACTTGAAGTATTCCTTGATAATTCTTATATATAAATCTACTCTTTTTGATCAGGTAATGAAGTTTGAAGATCTAAAAGAGCTGGGCAGTGAATCTGCTGTCAAGGTGTGCACAAGCTCGTCTATGCTAGATGATTTGTATCATCAGTTGCCTTACTTTTGATCTTTAAACTCAATGTTATGAGTTACGCAACCGTTTGCCATTGATGGATTGTAGGCTGCTGGGAAGTACAGGCAGGAAGGGAAGACGTACGTGGTGCAGGATGGAGACATCATCTTCTTCAAGTTCAATGTTTCTGGAGGCGGAAAGAAGTGATGAATTCATCACAGGGTCGTGTATTTTAGCATTTTTGGGTTCACTTGCAAGTAGCCAGGTACTATCAGTACTGATTGCAGACTGTGCGGGGAGGCTATAAGCACCAACTGGAAGGGATGAAAAATATAATTTTTCATTCGTGAGCTAGAACTGCTCAGCTCTATCGGAAAACTGGAAGTTGTAACGTGTGACTGGACAACTTTGTCGTAATTAGGATGCAAAGTTATTTGTTATGCAATTCTACCGTTGTTGCATGTGTAGCTCCATAATTCTTACTAATATTTTACATAGAAAATTACTTTGATTACTTTTTTGGATATATTGCCTCTTAAATTGATTGAGTACCTCTCCGTCCATGAGAGAAAAAAAAGAGACAAAATCACATGCCTGCACTGATTAAATGTGGCGCTCAAGTGAAACTTATCTTAGGGTTCATAATATCTTAGTATTGAGCTCTAAATTTTAGTTGGTGCATATTGTTTTTTATAGCAAATCTTCATGAATGTTCATCAAGTTTATTAAAAGAAGTAAACATGTCTGCAATATCAAAAACTACCTTCGATCCAAATAATTGAAGTTTTGGGTTTGTCTCAAGTCAAACTTGTTTTAGTTTGACCAAGTCTATCGAAACATAGATTAACCTGTACAACACAAGTTAGTCTCATGGAATCATATTTCAATATTATCAGTATTTGGTGTTGTAAATCTTAGCATATTTTTCTATAGAGTTGGTCAAACTAGAGCAAGTTGGACTTATGACAAATCTATGACTTCGATTGTTTTGGAATGGAGAGACCATATGAAAATATAATGTTGAATCTTATGGTATTGATCAGGTATCCGAGATGTTGATAACTTTTTCTATGAACTTGCTCAAACTTTGCAAGTTTTGGCATTGAAAAAAACACTATTTTGGGACAGAGAGTCTTGCCAGAAAAAAATCCCAACAATGACTTTTGAAATGTAAGAAAACAGCTAACCATCTTTCCTTGCAATCCCCACCTCCTCCCCTCATCCCTATCGAAGGAGGCCTTCGGGTTAAGTCCGGTTGGCAGCTGCGACAACTTTGTCGACGACCTCCATGGCTCCGCCCCGACTACTCTTTCCCTGCGAGATGGGGTGGGGGTGGCACCCCTTTTTCCCTCTCTCTAGAGGTCATTCCCGCGTAGGTCGTCCGCGTGGTTGCAGATGCGGTGCAACAACGGTGGGACGCTAGATCTGGTCTGTCTCGTGCAAATCCGGTTTGCTGGAGTCTGCTGGGTCGGTTTTTGGCTGGCGATGAGGTTTGTGGTGGCTCTTGTATGGTCATGACGCGAGTGTGTGGGCTAGTGGAGGTGTGATGCATGGGTATCTCGTGTTAGGCGGTGCTCCTGGTGAACTTGCCAAGCTCTTGTCGACCGGCGACGTCGATGTCCTTGGGCGTCATTTCACCTCCTTGGAGGCGCCGATGTGGAGTTCATCTCCGGCAGGGGCGAACCCAGGATTGGGCTAAGCCCCGGACCCTAGGCCAGCTACAATGCATCTACAGTGACGCTACAGTGCCATTCATGCTATATTGAAGGAAGTGTGCATTCCTCACGCCCAGGGCCCAGGCCCCCCGGCCTGGGTCCTAGATCCGCCACTGATCTCTGGCACACCCTCAGATTCAGTTCTTCGGGTAAAATCCTAAGGCTCAGTTGGGTCGGGTCGCTTCCCTTTCCGGAGCATCGTCTTGAAGAGACCTCTCGATTCCCTTCACGCCCTTCATGTGCTAGACGCTCACGACAATGCGGTCGGTAGGTGTTCCTCCGACAATGTGGCTGGTTGTGCGCGGCTTTCGCGTGGCAACAATGGTGACTTCGGGTGAGTTGTGATTGAGTTTTGGTAGTCGGTTTTATTCGGCGTGTTTAAGGGGTCACCGTGCCTCACTCGTTCTTTCTAAAGTCGGATCTGCTGAGGCGGGCCTTCGTGGTGATGATGACACGAGATGGGTAGTCCCTTCCGACGCTTGTTCGGCACAGGCCCGACTCTTTCTTGCTCGTTGACAAAGTAGAAGCTGCTTGGGCATCGATGTGTGTTGCTGACTGGTTGTCATAGGCGGGTTCCTCCCCAGCACACCCCCTCGCCGCAGCGGAGCCTCGCCCGATGCCGCCCAAGGCGTCGAAGAAGGACGACGAGCCGACGGAGCGCCCCATCCTCGGCCGCTTCTCCTGCCACCTCAAGATCAGAATCGTACGCTCCCCTCTTCCCCCTCCCGCAGATTCCCCACGTTCTCCCGCGATTCTAGCGAGTGCTCGCAAGGGTTTCATGGTTGCTTACTTGGTGGGTGCGGTGGCAGTGGCGGTTGATCAGATCGACAGGAGAGCATGTGATGTCCCTGTTGCGGTCGTCTTAGTGTAATAGGGCTTTGCAGTTCTCTTGGTCCGCGCTGGCAAAGTTCGGAATCGTTGGTGGCTTGCTCGTGGCATCTGAAAGTGGTTTTGTCCGACTTTGTGATCTCCATCCCAGAGTCCATACTATCGGTTTCGCATGTCTATACCCATGAATTGTGAAACATAGTCATCGACCGAATCGTATACACTAGTTGAACGGTATGTGTCCGCATAACCTTATCAACTAGGGATCATTAGAACATCCGTCATACAATACATAGTTTCACAAACAAGTCACATACTTATTGATACATATCATTGATGATGTTCAAGGATATTCCAAATAACTAATAAATACATACGGAAATATTATCATCACATGATTGCCTCTAAGACATATCTCCAACAACATAATCATACTCTTAAAAATTACAGTTTAATCGATACTAATTGTAATTTTCTCACCACACCGTGTTATCTTTTATTGAAGAGATGCCGCTTGTGAAATTATGGATCCCAGTTTATCCACCCCTATTGCTTTCAAGTTTAACCAGACTTTTTTTTTACAATTCCTTGATTTTATTTCTCTTACTTTAATCACTTCTTTCGAACACGAGTTGCTTTAATCCTGATAACGGCATGGATAGTAAGACTAACAATTTTACTAGTTTCGTTGGGTGCCGAGACAAGTTCTGTAATTGTGGGAGCTTCTACCGGTTTATCAAACCTTAAGGCCATCCACTTAGGAAAATTGTTGCTTGCCTACAAAACTCTGAATTGGGGGGGGTGGGGGGGGGGTGGACGCTTCCTAGATTAGAGGAGGCAAGTTTTTTCTGGCGTTGTTGTGAGGGAGTCTTTGATTATTACCATATGTCCTACACTCCTTTACTTTACTTTCTTGTTATATATCTTGCTTAGTTACTTTATGTTAGTAGTTTTTTTTTGTTTTTTCACTTTCGAAAAAATTCAAAAAACACACAAAAATATTTAAATTCTAGCAAGAAGTTAGTTTGTTTTAGGCTTGAAATCATGTCTACTTCTGCTCAAAACACCAAACTTTGTGGATTTACGAGTAGTAAGAATGGTGATTTCATTAACAAACGTATTGGTCCACTAGCTACTAGTGCTGAGTCTTACAAAATTAAGACTGCTTTGTTGAACTTGGTAACGACTAATGAAAGAACAATTATATGGTTCTTATAATGAAGACGTTGCTTCTCACTTAAACAATTATGTTGAGCTCCATGATATAAAAAAAATATAAAGAAGTAAAATCCAATATTGTCAAGTTAAAACTTTTTTCAGCCAAAAATGGATGTTAAGTGGAGATGGGGAAACTTCTGCACGACAATTGGCTTTGGCACGAGTACATTTTGATTATGCGGCAGCAGGTATAACACTCCAAATATGTAGCGGTTGGGGGCAAAAATTGAGGCTACCCAAAAGAATTTTGTATCACGTGGAGCCCTGTTTTTGACCCAAAGTGTCCTAAAACGATGGTTTTTACATCACAGAGATGCTTCTTTTTATCATTGTTGGATGACCCTCCTGTCTTCCCGCATCCCCCATCGTGCCGCCGCGTGCCGGGTGAGGACCTTGTCTTGCCAGCCCTAAAAGGGTAGTATCGTGCCCGACCTTAATGCTCGGCTTTTGGGCTCGACCTTGTTCCATAGCGGGCCAAAGACCAGCCCGACCCTTTTAATCGTGTGCCGTGCTGGGCACATGTCGGGCTGAAATTCCGAGTCCATGGGCCGGCCCGCGAGGCACAACCCATATGGCCAGGTTTGAGCCCATCCCCAGACTCCTCTCAGCTCGCCGCAACTACCACTTCCCACCAAAAACCCTAGCCGGCCAGCCCACATCTCTCTCTCTATCTCCCACACACGCTAGCCCATCCCCAGACTCCTCTCCAGACCCCAGCACACCACCTCGCCGCAGCGGAGCCGAGCTCGATGCCGCCCAAGGCGTCGAAGAAGGACGGCGAGCCGGCGGAGCGCCCCATCCTCGGCCGCTTCTCCTCCCACCTCAAGATCGGAATCGTACGCTCCCCTCTTCTCCCCCCTCCCGCGGATTCCCCACGTTCTCCCGCGTTCTAGCGAGTGCTCGCAGGGGTTTCATCGTTGCTTACTTGGTGGGTGCGGTGGCGGTGGCGGTGGCGGTTGATCTCTTTGCTGTCTCTGTGGAATAGTAACATATGAAATGTTATCCCTGCTTAAATCTTAGTCGCTACATGCTAGTAGGAGTAGGACGTGTTATAGTTTTATGTATGTAACTCGGTTTGCTTGGACACAATTATCATGTTACTATGGACTGCTGTTCAACAAGTTTCATGAGTTGCCACTACCGCACTTCTCTAGTTGCATTGATGGTGTTTAACAGTACTTGCCCTTGTATCCTTTATTCGATCTCAGATTTCATCATAAATCATAATGGACTACTCTTCTGTTGAATGTTGATTGGCGCACTACTTGTTCTGCTGTAGCCATTTAGAGGAATAAGAGGAGATATGAATTTTACCATTGATGTTTCATGCAGGTTGGGTTACCCAATGTTGGCAAATCAACTTTCTTCAACATAGTAACAAAGTTGTCCATCCCGGCTGAGAACTTCCCATTCTGTACCATTGAACCAAATGAGGCACGGGTACATGTTCCGGATGAGCGATTTGACTATCTTTGCCAACTTTTCAAGCCAAAGAGTGAGGTTTGTTTCTTTTCTCTGCTTTACACTTCTACAGTAATCTGCAGCTTCTTGGCTTATGTTTCAGATGTATAGTGACTCTTGTTATTCTCTGCAGGTGGCTGCATATCTGGAAATCAACGACATAGCCGGGCTTGTTAGAGGAGCAAGTGCAGGGGAGGGTCTGGGCAATGCCTTCTTATCCCATATACGTGCTGTTGATGGAATCTTTCATGTCTTGAGTATGTCTCTATTGTAAAATGTTTATAATTCAACTATTGTATTATGTTTCTTAATAAAGTTCCCTTGGTTATGTTTTGACTATATGTTAAAAGTGATAAATTTTGGATGTCTTGGTGGAGACCTAAATGAGAAGACTAGCCAAATGTTGGCATTGCCAAACATTGGCAATACCAAGACTTGCCAAATATTGGCAACTTTATGTTTCATAGACAAGAAAACTTGGTAACCCACCAATTAGTGGCCAATATGCCAATTTTTGGCACCAAACCAATTACGCGCTAGGTGTTCATGTAATAGAATCTTTTGCTGTATCTGTAACTGATAGTATGGTATGATTTTTAGGAGCATTTGAAGACACGGAAATCACCCATATTGATGATACAGTTGATCCTGTTCGTGATTTGGAAACTATTACTCAAGAACTGAGGCTCAAGGTTTCGTTTGAGTTCTGCTTGATTTGTTTGTCAACTTAACCAGTTGTTAACCTAGTTGTAACAAGGTTCTGTTGCATTTCTGTAGGATATAGAGTTTGTGCAGGCTAAAATTGATGACCTTGAGAAGGCAATGAAGAGGAGCAATGACAAGCAACTTAAGATAGACCATGAATTATGTCAGAGGGTAGGGCATGTTTCACAGCTCTGCAGTTTTGCAGTTTTGCTTCATTTCTATCAATCAGTTAGATCTCATGAACTATTGAAATTTAGTTTCAACTTTTGTTGGTAGATTAAATGATCAATCGGTAATTTAGTTTCAACTTTCCCTTATAACAGATCATGACACATCTTCAAGACGGGAAAGACCTACGTTTAGGAGAATGGAAAGCTGCTGAAATTGAGATCTTGAATACCTTTCAGCTGCTTACTGCTAAGCCAGTTGTTTATTTGGTAATTTTTACTTATTTGGATTGGAAGAATGGTCTCATTTGATTAATATGTACAGGCTTGTTGTTTGAACTTTATATTAGCACAATGACATCATTTGATTAATTATAGTTACATGCTTGTTGCTTGAACTTCTTTACCAGCATTTCCATCTATAATTTAGTGGCATCCCATATTTAGTCCGGAATTTCAATCAATGTTACATTAACCCAGCTTTGTTTTCCCCTCTGTTTTGTTGTTGCTGTCTGTCTACTTCTGCTTTCCAACATTTATTTTGAGCCATTACAGAACTGACGGGCGACTGGTAATCGATACGCCATACTCTCGGCATTTGTATGATTAGCAATAAGTGCATGCTCTGTAGACAATTAACTGAGTTTTATCTGATCACAGGAAACATAACTAGAAAAAACTATTGCATGCTTCTTGCTATAGCAGTAGAATAGGGGAACCTTTTTAGTTCCATATGCCAGTTTTATTCCACTCCACTGTAAGGCACTGCAAGTCTGTAATAGTTGAAGCAATTGTTAAAGTTGCACTTCCATGCGTGAGCAAGAACCAAAGCAAAGTATGCAAGAAGTGTCATTAGAGTTTAAGTGAACTAGTGAAGTAAGGAAATCCCAAGATATATGATGTTTCCATATGGATTCTTACTTTTTTTGGACCCAAAAGGCACATCAGGGTCCCTAATAGGAATATAGGGATGGTGTGCTGTAGAAGGGTTTATGAAGATTAGATATTACTTTTCACTTTCATATGATTATTGCTCACCTGTTGGAGAGGGAAATGAAATGGGAAGCATAAATTCTCTACTTGAAAAACCTACTGATGTACTCGTTATATGATGGTACATATAACTAATAGCTGCTGCGCATACATCAGTTGAAATTATATTTATATTAGCAGCAAGAGAAAATATCTCTTTGATATCTGGAATTATCCCACGTTCAGCTTGAGTAATCATGCCAAATGGACATTAATCGCTCTGCTATAACTGTAGCTCATTTACTGGGTTAATCCTTAGATTTGACCTTACTTTTATCAGTAGTTGAAACAGAAAAGCACCTTCTCTTTTATATGGCTTCTAAAAGGCCTAACCATCCTTTTTGAAAGTAAAATGTAGCTGTATTGATTAGTCTAGTATGTTACTTTGTGCAGGTGAACATGAGTGAAAAGGATTACCTGAGAAAAAAGAACAAGTTTCTACCAAAGATACATGCTTGGTACGTACTATTTCTACCCCAAGTCTAATGGCTATTGCAGAATTACAGATAAACTCATGCTATACGACATGCATTTCAAACTGCGAATGCTAATTTTCTGTGGAACTTCTGTTCATGTACAGCCTAATTGCTGTAGCAGGATAGATCATTTTGAAGCTAAATCATTTCAAGTTTCCATCATTATATCTGGTTGTATATGATATTTGTTCCAACTTGCTTGTTGAGTAGAGCAGCTGTCTGGTTTAAAACACATTGGGTTTATTATTGGAAAAATGTTATCACAGAGAGAACCAGTGTTTATGCTTGGACTTGTTGATTACTGTATTTGAGGGTAGAATCTCACAAAATTTATGGATCTCTTACATATGAATACCAGCAATTGTCATAGGCAGTGGGCCAGGTCCCAGTGGTATGTGTCCGCACTCAGCACTAAGGAGCACTATTCATGTGGACAGTACCCACATGGTATCTGTCAGCACTAAGCAGGAATTACTATTCACGTGAACTGTACCCACTTGAACAAGATAAGTGCAGTAGGTCTTTTAGTTACAAAAGTAGTATATCTGTTCAGTTAGGAAAAGAGATCAGTTTAGTTAGGAAGGTAAACATATTTGATCTTTACCGAACTTCTTTTAGTTAGGTAGGTATATATATCTGCTATATATATTAGACATGGTATCTGCCAGCACTATTCATGTGAGTTATCAATTAAGCATTGAACGAGAAGTTCAGTAAAGATCTAATCACCATCCTCAACCTTCTCACTCTCACCCCTGGTAGTCACCGTCTCAGTCCTAGAACCGACCCACCATGATGATACTGAGAAAAACCCATGAGACAAAAGAAGGCCTGATGGTTGTAGGCTCTTGTCCACAGTAAGAAATTGATTATATGAAGTTCATGTGGTTGTGATTTTGATTAAATCTGATTATGTTGTGTTTGATTAAATGATTAGCATAAACCTAATATGCATAATTTCCTATGAGAAGGGGCTATTGCCTATTGGAATATTAGCTAATATCTAACTATTTCTTATTCAGGGTGAAAGAGCATGGTGGTGAAACTATTATTCCTTTCAGCTGTGCCTTCGAACAGAAACTAGTGGATATGCCAGAAGATGAAGCTGCTAAATATTGCACCGAAAACCAAACGACAAGGCAAGCCATAACATAATTATGTCCGAGTTGATTACCACAATTAAGATAGCAATCAAGTTTATTTATTTGTAACATGCATTACAATTTCTCTCTGCATCTTGCTCAACCTTTTCTATTTAATTTATTTATACTAAATCTTTCACCACTGTGAACAGTTTGATCCCCAAAATCATCAAGACTGGTTTTGCAGCAATTCATCTCATATACTTCTTCACTGCTGGTCACGGCGAGGTACATTTCATATGTTTACATTGTGCTAGTACTATGTGTGTTGTGTAAGCCATGTTTTACTTTATTTTGCTAAAATGGTGGTCCAACAGCACTCTGTTACAGTTTTGGTGTGCAAAATTCATGTGCTTGTTCTTTGTATATCAGTATTTATTGGTTATTGCCTCTGCTCCAAAATAAGGGGTGCAATCAAGTTTATATAACATTCATAATCAGTATGTAAAGAATTTAATGAGATTTGACAAATGAAAATAACATCCTTTTTTTTCTAAATAATTCTTTTTTTTACTAACATATCAACAATAATGGTCAAAGTTGCATCTTGTTGGCTGTTCATGTTCTAAACGTGGAGGAATATATTAGAGTGTTTAGATGTCTATTCATGTTTTAAGTTTCAAATAGGAGTTTCTGAATACATTTGACAGTTTTCTGCTGGCTTACAAGCTTGAATTCTCTTTTCAGGTGAAGTGCTGGCAGATCAGACGTCAAAGTAAAGCTCCGCAAGCTGCTGGTGCAATTCACACTGATTTTGAAAGAGGCTTCATATGTGCTGAGGTAGAGTCCTTTCTGAAATAGCTAGACACAATTCCTTTATTTGGAATAATTGAACTGTGGCATTCTTAGTTGACAGTGTAGTTTAACTGTTGCTATTCTTACTATTTGCACTTCATCATGCCAAAGTGTTGTCCCCAAGGTACATGATGCTTAGGCATGTTTTTTTTCTTTCAAATCTCGATGTTTACTGAAGCTCCTTTCATTATGTTAACTTGATGTATTTCTGTTTGCGGTGTTCAAAATGATACACGACATTCCTTTTTTCTCTTTCATAATATTTTGGTACTTTTGCTTTGAAATTGGAAATGCACGCTGTTATGGCCGGTACTATGGCATTGTTTACTTGACTGTATGCACATTTGGAACCTTGATAATTCATATATATAAATCTACTTTTTTTGATCAGGTAATGAAGTTTGAAGATCTAAAAGAGCTGGGCAGTGAATCTGCTGTGAAGGTGTGCACACACTCGTCTATGTTAGATCTGTATCAGTTGCCTTACTTTTGATCTTTAAACTCAACGTTGCCATGGATTGCAGGCTGCTGGGAAGTACAGGCAGGAAGGGAAGACGTATGTGGTGCAGGATGGAGACATCATCTTCTTCAAGTTCAATGTTTCTGGAGGCGGAAAGAAGTGATAAATTCATCACAGGGTCGTGTATTTTTGCATTTTTGAGTTCACTTGCAAGTAGCCAGGTACTATCAGTACGGGTTGCAGACTGCGGGGAGGCTATATATAAATTTCCATTCGCTCTGCTTTTGAAAGTACTCCTCGATGTTATGAAGTCATGTGTGCCAACTGCCAACTGTACACCTGAACGATGTTTGAGGCCTCTATTAGAAAACTGGAAGTTGTAACTTTGTGACTGGACAAGTTTGTCGTAATTAGGATGCAAAGTTCTTTGTTATGCAATTCTACCGTTTGTTGTTGCATGTGTAGTTCCATAATTTTTACGAAGAAATTACTTTGATTACTTTTTGGATATATTGTCTCTTAAATTGATTGAGTACCTCTCCGTCCATGAGAGGAAAAAGAGACAAAATCACATGCCTGCACTGATTAATTGTGGCGCTTAAGTGAAACATATCTTAGGATTCATAATATCTTAGTATCGAGCTCTAAATTTTTCTTGGTGCACATTGTATTTTTTAAGTCAATCTTCATGAATGTTGATCAAGTTTATTGAAAAAAGTATCCATGTCTGCAATATCAAAAACTACCTCTGATCTAAATAATTGAAGTTTTGGGTTTGTCTCAAGTCTAACTTGTTTTAGTTAGACCAACCAACCCCACCAAGCAAGCATTGAGGTTCCTGTCTATTTCTTTTTTCTTGATATATACAAATCGTTTTATATTTTGTAGGAGTACGTGCTATTGAGGAATAAAATTTTATTTAAAAACAACACGTCAAGTCGCACTTTGTTTCATGGTACAGGACCCTCCATAAAGTGAACAACCGCTACACGCATTAAATTATCACGTAGAGTGCCTTTCCATACAAAAATGAGCTCCATCGTGTACCTGCACGGGTGTTGTTGGGAGCGAGACGTGAGTACGTGCGTTGTGCGTGCACCACTTCTCTTCGTGCGTGTGCCCCACCTACGTGGGTGTGTGTGTGAGAGAGAGAGAGACAGAGATGGTGTATATGTTTGTGAGTGTTTTTTGGGTGATCTCGTAAGTGTACTTGTGTGCGTGAGAGATAGCCAAGGAACATGTGTCGATTATATCTAAAAAAAGAGTAACATATGCAATGTGTGTGAAACAGAGACCTAGGTATATCTTATATAGAGGGGGCGATCCACGAAAAGAGAGGGGAGGGATCATCGGCGTGAGATATCGATAGAATTGAAGAGAGGGATGAAGTATGGGCGTCAGATCGATAAAGAGAGATAGCGAAATTGTGTGTGCGCATGTCAAAGATATAGGGTGGCTACCCTACTGGAAGGTGAGAGGGGAGAGGTGCAGTTTGTGTGTGGTAGGGAGACCTAACTAGAGCGTTCGGCTATCAGAGTGTGTGTGGGGGAGGGGGGGGGGAGGCAGAGACGTAACTAGAGAGGTAGAATGACTGATATACGTGTGGAGAAGGAGAGACCTAGCTATGTATTAAGGGAGATCGATCGGCATCCATACATATGTGTAGGACACGAATAAGGTTTGGAGAGAGACAGAGCTAGAGTGCCGGAGGGGTGGTGATGGAGTTGCTTCTTGGAGATGGTGGGAGAGCCCTACTAGACAAACTGAAGGTACAACTACAATATCAATAAGAGAGGGGTTGTGTGTCTGTGTGTGCGCGTGCGTGTGAGAGACGGGTCGGGAGGCATGCATGGATGATGAGGGGGAATGATATGTCTGTGGTAAGCAAACCTAACTAGATAGGTAGATCAATCGTCGTGTGTCGGAGAAAGGCAGAGACATAACTAGTAAGGTAGATTGATTGGTGCGTGTGAAAAAACAGTAATAGTCAACCTAGCAATATGTATAGAGGGAGATCGATCGGTATAAATGCATGTGCTAGAGGCAAATAAGGATCAGAGAGACGGATAGAGAGACAGGGATGCGCCTAGGAGGTCGTGCAAGAGGCCTACTATATAGAGAGGGGGATGAGTGTGCGAGTGCGAGATCGATGAAAAAAGGGGCGAGAGTGTGCATGTGTGTGGGACCACATGAGAGATAGGGGCATGTATGGTGAGAGGAGAAGAGGGAAAGTGTGTGTATGTGGCGGGCAGACCTGGCTAGAGAGGTATATCGATCGGTGTTTGTCGAAAAGAAGGAGCTGGGGAGACCTATAGAGATCGTGGGAGAATGACCTAAAGAAAATTAATGAATGTGCACAATGAAAAGAATGCTGAGGGAGGGGAAGGGTAAGAAGGGCGTGTGCATGCACGAGAGAAAGTTAGTGCTAACTATAAAGAGAAGATGATTGTGTGGGTATAAAAGACTAACATAGATAATAATTTATTATAAAAGTGGATTCAGATATTTGAATAAGAGATCATAGTGTGTTTAAACCCATGCATGTATGAATATAATGGTGATACATATGGTGTGGTTATGAACATGTTATACTATATACATATTGTTAGGGCATTCCCCGCCTTAGTGTTGTGGTGATGATGACAACTCACTTTGCGGTCTAATCGTGTGTCAAGTTTCTCAGGTATACTTTGTTTGATACAAGATGCTTAGGCATTCCCTCGTGAAAAGAACGAAGACATTGTTTCCTAGGTGTTTATTTCTTTCGTCGTAAGAAACCCATACTATTAAGAGGGAATCCTCATCGGAAGGTATTGGGTGAATCAATGCATGCACACTTTCCATTCCACCCACCATATATCCTTCCGTTTGAGGAGAGTGTAACACCCCGGATGTAACTTTCCCAATTTGTACTCCAACTCTTGCCGTTTCCGGCGTTAAGTTATTTTATTTTCTCGGGTTCGGGTCTTTGTCTCCGTGTGTTGTTGTCGTTGTCATGCATCTCTTATCATGTCATCATGGGCATTGCATTTGCATACATGTTCATCTCATGCATTCGAGCATTTTCCCCGTTGTCCATTTTGCATTCCGGCGCTTCGTTCTCCTCCGTTGGTCATTTCTAGCTTTCTTTCGTGCGTGGGGATTAAACATTTCCGGATTGGACTGAGACTTGCCAAGCTGCCTTGGTTTACTACCGGTAGACCGCCTGTCAAGTTTCGTATCATTTGGACTTCGTTTGATACTCCAACGGTTAACCGAGGGACCGAAAAGGCCTCGTGTGTGTTGCAGCCCAACACCCCTCCAATTTGGCTCAAAACCCACCAAACTCTGCTCCATGTCCTAGATCGTTCGATCACGATTGCGTGGCCGAAAATCGCACCTCTTTTGGACTCTCCTAGCTCCCTCTATGCCTATATATAGGTCCTCCCCGAAAATTCCGGATCAAACCCTAACCCTCTCCCTCTCCTCACGCGGCCGGACGAAATCTCGCCGGCCGGACATGTCCGACGCCCCCACCGCGCCACGTGTCGCCCACTGACAGGGCGAGCCGCCACGCCCACATCGCCGCACGGCCGGCCCGCCGAAGCCTGCCGCGGGCCCTCCCGGCCCGCACTCCTCACTCTGCCACCGCGCCGCCCGAGTGCCCCGCCGCCTTCGCCGCTCTCCCCGCCGCCGGCGAGCTCCGCCACGGCGAGCTCCGCCACGGCGAGCTCCCTCGCCGTTCACGCCGCCCGAGCCGGCCCCGCTCTCCCCCCGCCTTGCCGGTCGCCGCCCTCCGCCACCGCGTCGCCGGCGCCGCCCGCACCGCCCGCCGTCCGCCGCCGCCTCGGCCGCCGGCCGCTGCCGCCCGCCCGCCGTCCGCCGCTCGCCGGAGACCTCGCCTCGCCGGAGCTCCGGCCGGATCCGATCTGGTCGGGTGGACCAGATCCACCAGTTCAGCGATCCAAATGCCGTCATCTCCGCCCGGATCTCCTCGTCCCGCTTCATCCCGTCCAGTTTCCAGAGGGTATAATTTCACTAAGTCCCGGAGATTTGCAGATCCAAGTGCTCATGTTCGCGGCTCCGTAACTTTGCATCTATAGCTCCGATTCATGCATATAGCATATCAAAATGTTCATCCCAGAGAGTACATCATTTCATTACATTGCATCATTTTCATTTGAGCTCATATTGATACCCGAAATGTTGTTAGAAGAGGGCTACTTGAGTTAATTGTCAGATCTGTTACTCCATTTAGCACTTTTGTCATTTTTGCCATGATTATTGTGTGCATGATATGCCCGTGAGTTCTTCTTATGTTTTGTTAAGGGTTTTGTCATCTTTCCAGAGGTGCAATCCATGTATTTTTAGGATGTGTGTGGTGACTTGTGCAAGCTTGCAAAGTGGTGCACTTGCTAATTCTGTTTTCACGGACTTAGTGATTTCACTAAGTCCTGGGATTGTTTATCTCACGATGCCATATGTTCATGTTGTTTCCTAGCAATCCGTGCCTCTTTTGAGGATGATCAGTAAGGGAGTTTTGTTAACCTTGTAGTGCTCTATCCATCCATGTCTTTGTTTGCAATTATGGAGCACCCTAGCTTGAGTCAATCGAGCTCTACTTTTGCTTCGTTGCGAATCTGGGCAGATCGTCAACTTGTTTGCGATTTTGCCGATGTTATTGTAGTTGATCCGTGCATGCTATGCCATTGTTCTTGCCATGTCTAGCTTGAATTTTGTGCCTTCTTAAGGGATGTATGCTTGTCTTGCCATGACTTGCACCGTAGTGAGTGCATCGAGCTCGTAAACATGTCTTCGTGAGTTATGTTTCAGCATGTCCCAGTTTTCACTAAGTCTGAAAACTGATTATGTTTTTGCTATGTTCGTGTGCTTGTTAGTATATTTTGTGATCCCTTTTGGCTCAAGGTCACTAAGGGACCTTTGTTAAGCTTGTTGAGTAGCTCCATGACATGTCTTTCTTTGACATGTTCAGGTCCTGTAGCATGTTGTTTTGTTGCTCCGAAGAGGGCTATATGATCTGAAATTCCAGACAAGTGTTAATTTCACTAAGTCTGAGATCTGTTTTACCATTTGCATTTTTGCCATGCTTGTTTGAACCTGTTAATGGATGATTGGCCGTAGCTCAGTGCTAGACTTTTGTTAAGCATCTTGAATGCTTCCCTGCCATGTATTTTGTTGCCATGTTTGGGTGCTGTAGCATGTTCATTTCATTGCATTTAGATGCCTACTTGCTGTAAATCGCAGACCGGTGTCATTTTTGAATCGCTTGCCATTTCCAAACCGTAACTCCGATTCCGGCGTTCTTTATATCGTTTTCAAGCGATTTCATCTCATCTTTCCAGTGGCACACTTGGATTTCCAAGTTGAGGCCAGGTTCATGCATTTCCTGTCATATCTTGCATTTGCATCCCGCATCGCATCCCGCATAGCATATCATCATTTCATCCTATTGCTTGTTCTTGCACGTGGTTGATTGTATCCTTGTTGCTTGTTTGTCTTGTTTGGGTAGAGCCGGGAGACGAGTTTGCTAACGAGGAGCCCGTTGAGTTTGCTTTCGAGGATCCAGTCAACTCTGACAACTGTGCAGGCAAGATGATCATACCCTCGAAATCACTACTATCTTTGCTATGCTAGTTTGCTCGCTCTTTTGCTATGCCATTGCTACGATGCCTACCACTTGCTTGCAAGCCTCCCAAATTGCCATGTCAAACCTCTAACCCACCTTTGTCCTAGCAAATCGTTGATTGGCTATGTTACCGCTTTGCTCAGCCCCCTCTTATAGCGTTGCTAGTTGCAGGTGAAGATTGGAGGCCGTTCTTTGTTGGAACATTTATTTATTTGTTGGGATATCATTATATTGCCTTGCTATCTTAATGCATCTATATACTTGGTAAAGGGTGGAAGGCTCGGCCTCTCGCCTAGTGTTTTGTTCCACTCTTGCCGCCCCAATTTCCGTCATATCGGTGTTATGTTCCCGGATTTTGCGTTCCTTACGCGGTTGGGTTATAACGGGAACCCCTTGATAGTTCGCCTTAATTAAAGCTTTTCCAGCAATGCCCAACATTGGTCTTACCATTTGCCACCTAGCCTTTTCATTCCCTTGGGTTCTGCAGACTCAAGGGTCATCTTATTTTAACCCCTCGGGCTAGTGCTCCTCTGAGTGTTGGTCCAAACTAGAGCCCCTTGCAGCGCCACCTCGGGGAAACTCGAGGGCTGGTTTTAGTTGTACGGATTGCTTATCTGAGTGTGCCCTGAGAAAGAGATATGTGAAGCTCCTATCGGGATTTGTCGGCACATTCGGGCGGTGTTGCTGGACTTGTTTTAACCTGTCGAAGTGTCTTGAGTTACCGAGATACTGAGTCTGATCGGAACGTCTTGGGAGGAGGTCTATTCCTTCGTTGACCGTGAGAGCTTGTCATGGGCTAAGTTGGGACTCCCCTGCAGGGATTGAACTTCCGAAAGCCGTGCCCGCGGTTATGGGCAGATGGGAATTTGTTAATGTCTGGTTGTAGATAACTTGAACCTTAATTAATTAAAATGAATCAACTAAGTGTGTTACCATGATGGCCTCTTCTCGGCGGAGTCCGGGAAGTGGACACGGTGTTGGAGTAATGTTTGCGCAGGTTGTTCTCTAGTTTCTTGCTCGTGCTTGCCTTCTCTTCTCGCTCTCTTTTGCGAATAAGTTTGCCACCATACTGGCTAGTCGCTTGCTGCAGCTCCACTTATATTTTACCTTGCCATACCTATAAGCTTAAATAGTCTTAATCGCGAGGGTGCGAGATTGCTGAGTCCCTGTGGCTCACAGATTACTATTACACCAGATGCAGGGCCTGATGATTCCGCTCCAGGAGACGCGTACGAGCTCAAGTGGGAGTTCGACGAAGACTCTCAATGATACTATGTTTCCTTTCCCGATGATCAGTAGTGGTGCCCAGTTGGGGGTGAACGGGACCATTGTCGCATGTTGGGTTCTCTTTTATTTGGCGCCGTAGTCGGGCCTTGAGTGTATGGTTGATGTAATGTTATTTATGTACTTGATTGACGTGGCGAGTGTAAGCCAACTATGTTATCTCCCCTTCTTCTATTATTACATGGGATGTTGTGAAGATTGCCTAACTTGCGACATATGCCTTCAATGCGATTATGTCTCTAAGTCGTGCCTCGACACGTGGGAGATATAGTCGCATCGAGGGTGTTACAAGTTGGTAATCAGAGCCTTCCCCGACCTTAGGAGCCCCATTGCTTGATCGTTTTTAGCGGCCGAGTTGTGTCTAGAAAAAATGTTTTGAGTCATTTAGGAATTATATATCGGAGAGTTTAGGAATTCTTTTTACTTCCCAGTCTCCTCATCGCTCTGGTAAGGCATCCTGACGTAGAGTTTTGACTCTTCTCTTCTCAAATTTCACAAAAAAAAATTTAGGATCACGCGGGTATCTTGGAATCGTTCCGATGGTTTTATGATGAGAACATTGTCTTGGTGCCTCCTGTCAGGGGTTTAGTGGAAGTGTCCCGGGGAGTTGAGCTCTGAGGTGTTGTCATCATAATTTTATCGTTGCAGTTCTGGAATACCTGAGTTTAGTACGCCGACATCGAAAATCTCTTTTTATGCAGTTCGTTGGTGAGATAACCTTAACGCCACCTAGTACTGGGGCGGGAGTTCGGGAGTATCGCCATAACTTGTATAACGGATGCTTTTCGAAGGTTGAGGTAGATGGTTTCCAAAGGTTTCTTGGTTATGTGTTGAAGGATGGATACAGCTGGATGTAGGATTTGCTAGTTTGGGTGAGATATTATGCTTCCCCTGTATCCCCAACACCTGATTGCATAACCGGAAAGGTTCGGGAGTTTCATAGGTGGGAATTCTAGTAGCTCTAGTTCTTCTTCCACGGATATTGGGTTGAGATTGGGATTTCTTACCGATTATTCGTTCTTGATCCGTACCTTGTTGATTTATTTCTCTGCCTTAATTCTATGTGGCTTCTCAACTTATGGATATGTGACCATTTCAAGAGGAATGCATTCGTTCGTTTTGTTCGGATGTGAAGACTATATGTTGCAATTTTCATTCCGTTGGATTCAACATCAATATTTATCTATCAATGTGCTAATGGTGGTCAACCTCTTCAGGATGGCTCCTCCAACGCGCACGACTCCGAATCCTGATCCGCCACCACCTCCACCTCCTCCAGAAGCATGGCAAGCTGTGATGGCCGCAACCAATGCAAACACACAGCTGATCATGCAAATTCTTCAGGAGCGCAATCAAGGCAGTCATGGGAATCAAGGCAGCAATCAGAGTCACTTTGCTACACTCAACCAGTTCCTTGCTAACGGGTCAAAGACTTTCAGCAATTGTGTTGAGGCAACCGATGCTGACGATTGGCTTGTGGATTTGTGTAAGCATTTCGAGTGCAGTAACGTCAGGCCTGAGGACTTTGTCAAGTTCGCTTCCTTCCAACTCAAAGATCAAGCTGCAGAATGGTTCCGGCAGTACAAGGACTCTAGAGGTGGACGTGTTATTACTTGGGATGATTTCCGTCGAGATTTCCGAGCTCATCATATTCCTCAGAGCGTGGTTGAAAGCAAGCGTGAGGAATTCCGCAATCTGAAGCAAGGCTCTTTGTCTGTCTATGACTACAACAAGTTGTTCCAGAAGCTCGCCCGCTTTGCCAAGCAGGACGTCCCTGATGAGAAGAGCATGATATACCAGTTCAGGGGTGGTCCCAGAGAAGATATTCAACTCGCTCTTGTCCTCTTCGAGCCCTTGAGATACGATGAGTTCTACAACATGGCACTGAAGCAAGAGGCTGCTCAGTTGAGGTGTGATGCTTCCAAGAAGCGAGTCAGAGATGTTACTCCTTCTTCCTCTACTCAAGTGGCCAAGCAGCAGAAGTTTTGGCTTCCTCCTCCTCCGTTCCGTCAGCCGTATCAGCAGAAGAGCAAAGGTGGCAGTGGTTCTTCCCACCCACCCAACCCTGGCTTTCAGAACAAGACTTCGTCTCAACCTCCAGGATCGAGTGCTCCGTATCACCGTCCGCTTTCAGAGGTCACGTGCAACAAGTGCCAACAGAAGGGTCACTATGCCAACAAGTGTTTCAACCAGAGGCGTCTTCCTCCTACTCCTCCTGTCAGCTCGGCAAGTACAGCTGTGGTCAAGCATAACCCCAAGCATGCCAAGGTCAATTTGATGAATGCAACTCAGGCAGAGGACTCGTCAGATGTGATAATGGGTAACCTTCCTGTTAATGATATTCCCGCAAAAGTTCTTTTTGACACTGGTGCATCGCATTGTTTCATCTCGAGACCTTTTTCATCTAAGCATGATTTTGTTACTCAAGTGTTGCCGAAGCCGTTGGCTATCGTCTCTCCAGCCCGTCAAATGACATCTCGAGTATGCGTTCCGGATGTTACTATCACTTTGGGTGACTATAAGTTCTTGTCCTCTCCAAATGTTCTTGGTGACTCGGATATTGATCTTATTCTCGGGATGGATTGGCTTTCTAGGCACAAGGCTCAGCTTGATTGTGCAGCCAAGCAGATTCAATTGACTCATTCGTCTGAGGATGTTATTGTCTTTGCCGCTCGGGATAATACTATCCGTCTGTTTTCTCTCAATGAGAAGGGTGAATTGGATGCCATCTCTCAAATTCCAGTCGTTTGCGAATACCAAGACGTCTTTCCAGAAGAGCTCCCAGGAATGCCTCCGCACCGGCTAGTTGAATTCGTTATTGATCTTGAGCCTGGCACGGAACCTGTGTGAAAACGTCCTTACAAGCTCGGACCTGAAGAGTTGAAGGAGCTGAAGAAGCAACTCGATATGCAAGAGAAAATGGGTCTTATCCGGCCTAGTTCTTCTCCGTGGGGTTGTGGTGTTCTTTTTGTGAAGAAGAAGGATGGAACGGACCGACTTTGTGTTGATTACCGTCCAGTGAACAAGAAGACCATCAAGAACAAATACCCACTTCCCAACATCAATGAGCTGTTCGAACAACTCAAAGGTGCCCAAGTATTCTCCAAGCTTGATCTCCGTATGGGCTATCATCAGATTCACATTCGTGAAGAAGATATTCCCAAGACAGCATTCAGAACAAGCTTTGGTTCATATGAATACACTGTCATGTTTTTGGCCTTGCCAACACTCCTCCGACGTTCTCTCGCATGATGAACTTCATCTTCAATGCCTACACCAATGACTTTGTTTTGGTCTATCTCGACGACATTCTGGTTTTCTCAAAGAACAAGGAAGATCATGCCAAGCACTTGCGTTTGGTTCTTGATAAGCTCAGAGAACATCAGTTCTACGCCAAGTTCTTCAAGTGTGAATTTTGGCTCGATGAGGTTCTTTATCTTGGTCATATCATCTCTGCCAAGGGCATTGCCGTGAATCCTGAGAAGGTGTCTGCAATTGTGAATTGGGAACCTCCTCAGAACGTGAAGCAACTCCGTAGTTTTCTCGGTCTCGCAAGCTATTGCCGAAGATTCGTTGAAAACTTTTCTAAGATCGCGAAGCCTCTCTCAAATCTTCTTCAGAAGCACGTCAAGTACGTTTGGTCTCCAGAGTGTGATATTGCTTTCAACACTTTGAAAGAGAAATTGATCACTGCTCCAGTTCTGACTCCACCTGATGAATCCAAGCCGTACGAGGTCTTTTGTGATGCCTCTCTCCAAGGTCTTGGTGCAGTATTGATGCAAGAGAAGAAAGTTGTTGCTTATACATCTCGCCAGTTGAAGCCTAATGAGAAGAACTACCCCACTCATGATCTCGAGTTGGCGGCAGTTGTGCATGCTCTTTTGACTTGGAGACATCTTCTATTGGGAATAAAAGTGGACATTTTCACTGATCACAAGAGTCTCAAGTACATCTTCACTCAGCCTAATCTCAACCTCAGGCAAACTCGTTGGGTCGAAATGATTCAAGAGTATAATCCGAGTATTGAGTATACTCCAGGCAAGGCCAATGTGATTGCTGACGCTTTGAGCAGGAAAGCTTACTGCAACAGTCTGATTCTCAAGCCTTATCAACCCGAGCTTTGTGAAGCTTTCCGCAAACTTAATCTGCAAGTTGTTCCTCAAGGTTTCCTCGCCAACCTTCAAGTCTCTCCTACCTTGGAAGACCAGATTCGCCAAGCCCAGCTTCTTGATGCTATGGTGAAAAAGGTGAAGATTGGGATTGCCAAGAGTCAGTCCAAGTACAAGCGCTACCGCCTTGATGACAAGGACACTCTCTTCTTCGAGGATCGTATTGTTGTGCCCAAAGGTGACCTCCGTAAAGTGATCATGAACGAGGCTCACAATTCTCTCCTCTCCATCCACCCTGGGAGCACGAAGATGTATCAGGACCTTAAGCAAGCTTATTGGTGGACTCGAATGAAGCGCGAGATCGCTCAATTCGTGAATGAATGTGATGTCTGCAGAAGAGTGAAGGCAGAACACCAAAGGCCAGCAGGTCTCCTCCAACCTCTTGCCATTCCAGAATGGAAGTTTGACCACATTGAAATGGACTTCGTGACTGGGTTTCCAAAGTCCAAGCGTGGCAATGATGCTATATTCGTTGTCATCGACAAACTCACCAAAGTGGCTCACTTTCTGCCTATCAAAGAGTCGATCACTGCAGCTCAATTGGCGGAACTCTATACCTCTCGAATTGTCTCTCTGCACGGTATTCCTCAAGTGATCTCTTCAGACCGTGGCAGCATCTTTACCTCGAAGTTTTGGGATTCTTTTCAGAAGGCCATGGGCACTAACATCCGCTTCAGCACAACTTTCCATCCTCAAACAAGCGGTCAAGTCGAGCGTGTCAACCAGATTCTTGAAGATATGCTCAGGGCTTGTGTGATCTCCTTCGGCATGAAGTGGGAGGATTGTCTTCCTTATGCTGAATTCTCCTACAACAATAGTTTTCAAGCAAGTTCGGGCAAGGCCCCTTTTGAAATTCTGTATGGCAGGAAGTGCCGTATCCCTCTCAACTGGTCTGAAACCGGTGAACGTTAGTTTTTGGGTAATGACTTAATCACAGAGGTAGAAGAAATGTGCAAAGTCATTCGTGATAACCTCAAAGCAGCCCAATCCTGCCAGAAGAGCTACTATGATAGTAAGCACCGTGATTTGGCTTTCGAGATCGGAGATCACATTTACCTCCGTGTCTCTCCTGTGAAAGGTACTCGTCGCTTCGGTATCAAAGGGAAGCTTGCCCCTAGATACGTGGGACCTTTCAAGATTGTCAGCAAGAGAGGCGGCCTCGCCTATCAACTCGAGCTTCCTTCAAACTTTGCAAATGTTCATGACGTGTTCCATGTCTCTCAGCTTCGAAAGTGCTTCAAGACTCCTGACCGCACCATCAACTTCGAGGACATTGAGCTCCAAGAAGATCTCTCTTATCGTGAGCACCCAGTTGCTATTCTTGAAGAGACTGAACGCAAGACTCGCAACAAGTCAATCAAATTTCTCAAAGTCAAGTGGTCACACCATTCCGACCGTGAAGCTACCTGGGAACGTGAGGATCACCTCCGTTCCGAGTACCCGGCGTTCTTTCAGTCCTAGATCTCGGGACGAGATCCTTTCGTAGTGGTGGAGTGTTGTAACACCCCGGATGTAACTTTCCTAATTTGTACTCCAACTCTTGCCGTTTCCGGCGTTAAGTTACTTTATTTTCTCGGGTTCAGGTCTTTGTCTCCGTGTGTTGTTGTCGTTGTCATGCATCTCTTATCATGTCATCATGGGCATTGCATTTGCATACGTGTTCATCTCATGCATTCGAGCATTTTCCCCGTTGTCCGTTTTGCATTCCGGCGCTTCGTTCTCCTCCGGTGGTCATTTCTATCTTTCTTTCGTGCATGGGGATTAAACATTTCCGGATTGGACCGAGACTTGCCAAGCGGCCTTGGTTTACTACCGTAGACCGCCTGTCAAGTTTCGTATCATTTGGACTTCGTTTGATACTCCAACGGTTAACCGAGGGACCGAAAAGGCCTCGTGTGTGTTGCAGCCCAACACCCCTCCAATTTGGCCCAAAACCCACCAAACTCTGCTCTATGTCCTAGAGCGTTCGATCACGATCGCGTGGCCGAAAACCGCACCTCTTTTGGACTCTTCTAGCTTCCTCTATGCCTATATATAGGTCCTCCCTGAAAATTCCGGATCAAACCCTAACCCTCTCCCTCTCCTCACGCGGCCGGACGAAATCTCGCCGGCCGGACATGTCCGACGCCCCCACCGCGCCATGTGTCGCCCACTGACAGGGCTAGCCGCCGCGCCCAGCTGGATCAAACCCTAACCCTCTCCCTCTCCTCACGCGGCCGGACGAAATCTCGCCGGCCGGACATGTCCGACGCCCCCATCGCGCCACGTGTCGCCCACTGACAGGGCGAGCCGCCGCGCCCACATCGCCGCACGACCGGCCCACCGAAGCCCGCCGCGGGCCCTCCAAGCCCGCACTCCTCACTCCGCCACCACGCCGCCCGAGTGCCCCGCCGCCTTCGCCGCTCTCCCCGCCGCCGGCGAGCTCCGCCGCGGCGAGCTCCCTCCCCGTTCGCGCCGCCCGAGCCGGCCCCGCTCTCCCCGTCGCCTTGCCGGTCGCTGCCCTCCGCCACCGTGTCGCCGGCGCCGCCCGCACCGCCCGCCGTCCGCCGCCGCCTCGGCCGCCGGCCGCTGCCGCCCCGCCCGCCGTCCGCCGCTCGCCGGAGACCTCGCCTCGCCGGAGCTCCGGCCGGATCCGATCTGGTCGGGTGGACCAGATCCACCAGTTCAGCGATCCAAACGCCGTCATCTCCGCCCGGATCTCCTCGTCCCGCTTCACCCCGTCCAGTTTCCAGAGGGTATAATTTCACCAAGTCCCGGAGATTTGCAGATCCAAGTGCTCCTGTTCGCGGCTCCGTAACTTTGCAACCGTAGCTCCGATTCATGCATATAGCATACCAAAATGTTCATCTCAGAGAGTACATCATTTCATTCCATTGCATAATTTTCATTTGAGCTCATCTTGATGCCCAAAATGCTGATAGAAGAGGGCTACTTGAGTTAATTGTCAGATCTGTTACTCCGTTTAGCACTTTTGTCATTTTTGCCATGATTATTGTGTGCATGATATGCCCGTGAGTTCTTCTTATGTTTTGTTAAGGGTTTTGTCATATTTCCATAGGTGCAACCCATGTATTTTTAGGATGTGTGTGGTGACTTGTGCAAGCTTGCGAAGTGGTGCACTTGCTAATTCTGTTTTCAGGGACTTAGTGATTTCACTAAGTCTTGGGATTGTTTATCTCACGATGCCATATGTTCATGTTGTTTCCTAGCAATCCGTGCCTCTTTTGAGGATGATCAGTAAGGGAGTTTTGTTAATCTTGTAGTGCTCTATCCATGCATGTTTTTGTTTGCAATTATGGAGCACCCTAGCTTGAGTCAATCGAGCTCTACTTTTGCTTCGTTGCGAATCTGGGCAGATCGTCAACTTGTTTGCGATTTTGCCGATGTTATTGTAGTTGGTCCGTGCATGCTATGCCATTGTTCTTGCCATGCCTAGCTTGTATTTTGTGCCTTCTCAAGGGATGTATGCTTGTCTTGCCATGACTTACACCGTGGTGAGTGCATCGAGCTCGTAAACATGCCTTCGTGAGTTATGTTTCAGCATGTCCCAGTTTTCACTAAGTCTGAAAACTGATTATGTTTTTGCTATGTTCGTGTGCTTGTTAGTATATTTTGTGATCCCTTTTGGCACCATTGGAATGCCTACTTGTTGTAAATCACAGACCGGTGTCATTTTTGAATCGCTTGCCATTTCCAAACCGTAACTCCGATTCCGGCATTCTTTATATCATTTTCAAGCGATTTCATCTCATCTTTCCAGTGGCACCATTGGAATTCCAAGTTGAGGCCAGGTTCATGCACTTCCTGTCATATCTTGCATTTTGCATCCCGCATAGCATATCATCATTTCATCATATTGCTTGGTCTTGCACGTGGTTGATTGTATCCTTGTTGCTTGTTTGTCTTGTTTGGGTAGAGCCGGGAGATGAGTTCGCTAACGAGGAGCCCGTTGAGTTTGCTTTCAAGGATCCAGTCAACTCTGACAACTGTGCAGGCAAGATGATCATACCCTCGAAATCACTACTATCTTTGCTATGCTAGTTTGCTCGCTCTTTTGCTATGCCATTGCTACGATGCCTACCACTTGCTTGCAAGCCTCCCAAATTGCCATGTCAAACCTCTAACCCACCTTTGTCCTAGCAAACCGTTGATTGGCTATGTTACCGCTTTGCTCAGCCCCCTCTTATAGCGTTGCTAGTTGCAGGTGAAGATTGGAGGCCGTTCTTTGTTGGAACATTTATTTATTTGTTGGGATATCATTATATTGCCTTGCTATCTTAATGCATCTATATACTTGGTAAAGGGTGGAAGGCTCGGCCTCTCGCCTAGTGTTTTGTTCCACTCTTGCCGCCCCAGTTTCCGTCATATCGGTGTTATGTTCCCGGATTTTGCGTTCCTTACGCGGTTGGGTTATAATGGGAACCCCTTGATAGTTCGCCTTGATTAAAGCTTTTTCAGCAATGCCCAACATTGGTCTTACCATTTGCCACCTAGCCTTTTCATTCCCTTGGGTTCTGCAGACTCAAGGGTCATCTTATTTTAACCCCCCCGGGCCAGTGCTCCTCTGAGTGTTGGTCCAAACTAGAGCCCCTTGCAGCGCCACCTCGGGGAAACTCGAGGGCTGGTTTTAGTTGTACGGATTGCTTATCTGAGTGTGCCCTGAGAAAGAGATATGTGCAGCTCCTATCGGGATTTGTCGGCACATTCGGGCGGTGTTGCTGGACTTGTTTTAACCCGTCGAAGTGTCTTGAGTTACCAAGATACCGAGTCTGATCGGAACGTCTTGGGAGGAGGTCTATTCCTTCGTTGACCGTGAGAGCTTGTCATGGGCTAAGTTGGGACTCCCCTGCAGGGATTGAACTTTCGAAAGCCGTGCCCGCGGTTATGGGCAGATGGGAATTTGTTAATGTCCGGTTGTAGATAACTTGAACCTTAATTAATTAAAATGAATCAACTGAGTGTGTTACCGTGATGGCCTCTTCTCGGCGGAGTCCGGGAAGTGGACACGATGTTGGAGTAATGTTTGCGCAGGTTGTTCTCTAGTTTCTCGCTCGTGCTTGCCTTCTCTTCTCGCTCTCTTTTGCGAATAAGTTAGCCACCATACTGGCTAGTCGCTTGCTGCAGCTCCACTTACATTTTACCTGGCCATACCCATAAGCTTAAATAGTCTTGATCGCAAGGGTGCGAGATTGCTGAGTCCCTGTGGCTCATAGATTACTATTACACCAGATGCAGGGCCTGATGATTCCGCTCCAGGAGACGCGTACGAGCTCAAGTGGGAGTTCGACGAAGACTCTCAACGATACTATGTTTCCTTTCCTGATGATCAGTAGTGGTGCCCAGTTGGGGGTGAACGGGGCCGTTGTCGCATGTTGGGTTCTCTTTTATTTGGCGCTGTAGTCGGGCCTTGAGTGTATGGTTGATGTAATGTTATTTATGTACTTGATTGATGTGGCGAGTGTAAGCCAACTATGTTATCTCCCCTTTTATTATTATTACATGGGATGTTGTGAAGATTGCCTAACTTGCGACATATGCCTTCAATGCGATTATGCCTCTAAGTCGTGCCCCGACACGTGGGAGATATAGTCGCATCGAGGGTGTTACAGAGAGGTCCTCAATTTCCTGCCAAACAATGGTTTTTACTCCCCAGCGGTTGTACAGCTGAGCCAAGCGATTGTACCGCTTGTCCGATACATCCGGTGCAACCACCGCCCCAGAGGTGATACCCCGGGGTTGCTATTCTCAGGAGGTTTGCCAGCAGTTGTACTGCTGCCCCCGCGCGGTTGTAACACCTCTGGTGTGGCAAACCCTCAAGAATGTCTTCAAGCGGTTGTACCGGCCTAGTACCACCCTACCACCGGACCGGCCTCTGTCGTGGGGCAGTTCTTGGTGGTGGTGGCCCAGTTGTGCCGGTTACTTCATTTTGACCGGTACTACCGGTGGTCCGGAGTGCTTGTACCACTCGGGACTTAGCCACCACTAGTGCCTGGTTCTGGTGGTTGCACCGGTGCATCCATTGCCTCAACTACTGCGGGGTGACTCCCATCTGTTGTAAAGCAGTTATTGAGCGGTGGTGGAATTGTTGTTCCGGTTGCTCTTGTCGACCGGTACTACCGTCCGCTCCAACGATTGTACCGCTCGGTAGGGTTTCTACAGGGTACCCCGTGGTTTCCGGTTGTAGCGGGACCAATAGCGGTTGTACGCTGTAGTGTAAAAACTACAGTAATGGTTGGATTTGGGGGGCACTATAAAAGGGGTGGTTCTTCCACCTACCTCTCCACCTCTTGCCTCTCTCTCTCTCTCTCCTCCATTAATGCCCTTCAAGATTTCTTGCCCGATTTCTCTCTCTAGCCACTCAAACTTGTTGATTTTCTAGGGATTGAAGGAGGAGACCCAGATCTACACTTTCACCAAAGGAAATTTGATTCCCCCATACTTTCTTATGTGGATTTTGTTACTCTTGGGTGTTTCGGCACACTAGATGGAAGAGGTCACCGGAGCCTGATGACCCACAAGTATAAGTGATCAATTGTAGCTCTTTTCAATAAGTAAGAGTGTCGAACCCAACGAGGAGCAGAAGGAAATGACAAGTGGTTTTCAGCAAGGTAACGTCTGCAAGTGCTGAAATTGTAAGTAACAGAGTAGTTTGATAGCAAGATATTTTGTAACGAGCAAGTAATGATAATAGTAACAAAAAGTGCAACAAGGTAGCCCAATCCTTTTGAGGCAAAGGACATGCCAAAATAGTCACTTATAGTAAGCAAAGTGTTCTTGAGGGTGCACGGGAATTTCATCTAGTCACTTTCATCATGTTGATTCGATTCGTGTTCGCTACTTTGATAATTTGATATGTGGGTGGACCGGTTCTTAGGTGCTGTTCTTACTTGAACAAACCTCCTACTTATGATTAACCCCCTCACAAGCATCCGCAACGATGATAAAAGTACTAAGGATAAATCCTAACCATAGCATTAAACTTTTGGATCCAATCATCCCCTTACGGAATAGCGCATAAACTAGGGTTTAAGCTTCTATCACTCTCGCAACCCATCATCTAATAACTACTCCACAATGCATTCCCTTAGGCCCAAATATGGTGAAGTGTCATGTACTCGACGTTCACATGACACCACTAAGGGAATCACAACATACATACTATCAAAATATCGAACACATATCAAGTTCACATGATTACTTGCAACATGATTTCTCCCGTGACCTCAAGAACAAAAGTAACTACTCACAAATGATAATCATGCTCAAGATCATAGGGGTATTAAATAGCATATTGGATCTGAACATATAATCTTCCACCAAATAAACCATATAGTAATCAACTACAAGATGTAATCAACACTACTAGTCACCCACAAGCACCAATATATAGTTTCGGTAACAAGATTGAACACAAGAGATGAACTAGGGCTTGAGATGAGATGATGCTATTGATGATGTTGATGGAGATTTCCCTCCCCAAGATGGGAGAGTTGTTGGTGATGATGATGACGATGATTTCACCCTCCGGGAGGGAAGTTCCCTCGGCGGAATCGCTCCGCCGGAGGGCAAAAGTGCTCCTACCCAAGTTCCGCCTCAAGACGGCGACACTCTGTCCCGAAAGTCTTCTCCTTATTTTTTCTAGGTCAAAATAACTTATATAACAGAATATGGGCACTAGAGGTGGGCCTGGGTGAGCACAACCCACCAGGGCGTGCCTGGGCTCCCTGGGACGCCCAGGTGGGTTGTGCCCATCTGGTGGGCCCCCTATGGTACTTATTGGCTCCAATATTCCTCATATATTCCATAAAACATCTTCGTAAAGTTTCAGCTTGTTTGGAGTTGTGCAGAATAGGTATCCTGACGTAGCTTTTCCAGGTCCAGATTTCTAGCTGCCGAAATTCTCCCTCTTTGTGTGTACCTTGCATATTATGAGAGAAAAGGCATTAGAATTACTCCAAAAAGCATTATTATGCATAAAAACATCATAAATAATAGTAAGAAAACATGATGCAAAATGGACGTATCAACTCCCCCAAGCTTAGACCTCGCTTGTCCTCAAGCAAAAACCGAAATCGAAAAATATTCCACATGCTTAGAGAGAGAGGTGTCGATAAAAACAAAATACGGACATAGAATCATCATGTGAATTATTATAACAACATTAAACCTTAACATAAAACTTCTATCAAATGACTTTTATCATAGACTTCTTATGAATAAGTAACAATTTATCACACTATCGAAGTATAAAGCATAAAATCTATTAGAAACCAACAAACTATGTTCTCAGTCAACTTTGTAACTACAATTCATCATCTTTTCAGGAAGGGTCACGTATCGGAGCCTTTAGGAAAGTCCACATACTCAACCATCATTTAGTCTTCTATGATTTCTAACACTCACTACATACACACGAGCAAAATGTTTCAACCGGACACATAGAAAGATAGGGGCTTATAGTTTCACCTCCCAACGAATTCACCTCAAGGGTGATGTCAACAATAATAACTCATGCCACCCATATTAAGCTGGACATATGTGCCTAGATCTTTCCTCACCACGTGATGCTTGCCAAAGGAGAAAAATAAAAGGAATAGAGAGAAAAACTTTGACTCTTTGCATGAAAGTAAATACATAAAAGTAAAAGATAGGCCCTTCGCAGAGGGAAGCAGAGGTTGCTGTCATGGAATTGTCACGACAGATGTCCTAGTGTGAGGAATTAGTCGCGAGGCCAACGCATCTATGTGGTAGCTTGAGAGGGGTTGATCGGAATCGAGAGACGCGAGGTTTTACCCAGGTTCGGCCCCTCACGGTAGAGGTAAAAGCCTACATCATGCTTCATTGATATTGATAATGATGATCACGATTACACGGGTGTTCTAGCTTGAGAGCTATAGACTTGTTTGTCTAACCCTAACTTGTCCAACTTGTGGAACCTGTCCCCCTTGGGGTGCCCTGCCCCTCCTTATATATGTTGAAGGGGCGGCTTACATGACTAGTCCTATTAGGATTACTCTATTACAAGTTGAGTCCTAGTATTGCTTCCTTTACAAGGGAATATTCCTTACGCTTTCCTCTTAAGCCGGCCCACCATAATATGAGCCGACCTTCCATGAACCGCCTATTGGGCCACCGGGTCTTGTCGCTCCTCTGACCGCCGGCCGGGTCATCAATGAGTCAACTGTCTCAGCCGGGTCATCAGTGAGTGGAGAGATCCGGGCGGGTCACTTAGTGAGCCGCCAAGTCAGGGTGGGTCATCAGTGAGTCGCCAAGTCCGGCCGGGTCATACCGCGGGGTATATCCCCGACATTAGCCCCCAGTTTAATTTGGATTTATCCATGTTAAACTAATCCTGCAAAATAAACACAAGAACAAATTTGACAGGTTGTGCTCCGAGTTAAAAGTTTTTGTAAGCCGGCACCTGATCATCCGGAAGTCCTTGTCATTTCCTTCTTCTAGAAAATCTGGGTCAATAGGCCAACTTCATACTCAATTTGCTGACGTTGGTTTCTCATAGAAATATTATGAAGAATAATTCATTTGACTCAGTTCTCAATGCTTAAAAAAATATTGGTCTTGAAATACTCATCTGATTTTTAGCAGGCTTGAAGATGCAGATCTTGACAATTTATGATTACCAAAATTGTCGGGTTATAAACAGATGATGCCGAGTCATAATTGCTGCCGATGTCGGGTCATAATTGTTGCAGACACCGGGTCAATCTGGTTTGCTTAAAACTGAGAATTTGAAGATTTTTCTCCCTTATATCCATATTACCTGTAGCCCCCAAGTCTTGAGCAGAACAAAGTGATGACTTAAGACTTGCTTCAATATAAATACTGCCACTTTGAAGAAATCCGTGTTGTTCATCTCAGTCACTAGTAAGGACAGAATACTCCATATATGTAGCCTCCAAGTGCCGGGTTGTCATGCTTGCAGCAACCTGAGACTTGTAATTGCCTGATGCCCATAAAAAGTTCAACCAATATAGCCCCCAAGGGCCGGGTCATTAAGCAATAATGAGCATGGACTTTGTAGATATCATCATGTAGATTTGAACAGCAACGTGTAGCCCCCAAGGGGCGGCTTAATAAGATAATACTGAGCTGGGACTTTATATATACTTCATTGAAAATAATATCATATGATATAATCCTCTCCATGGGGCTCGAACCCACGTCCATAAGGTTAAGAGCTTTGTACTCTTCCAACTGAGTAGTGGACCTTTCAATATAATGGATTTAAGACTTGTGTACCTTGAATTGTTGACATGAGCAATTGGTAGCCCCAAGGGCCGACTCATTACAATGTGATGAGTTGGGTCTCAATAAGGTGAGCAAAAAATGACTTTGCATTAGCCCCCAAGTGCCATGGTGCATACTGGCAGTGACATGGGACTTGCATATTTGATATAATCTCAACTTGAATAATGTAGCCCCCAAGTGCCGGGTCGTAAGCCTGCAGCGACTCGGGACTATTCCTTCTATTGTAGAATAAATTATATCCATTGATAAAATAATAGCCATTGCGCTGAAGCGACTTTGAAAACCTCAATCATAATATTGGTTATTGATAACCATAATAAAAATCCAGCCATGTTGGCTATTCAAGAGTTGAATAATATATTTTGGTATGAAAACCTCAATCATTCAATATCATCATGAAAATTCAGCCAAGTTGGATATTATCATATACTGGCGACTTAGAGTCTGTCATCCTGGCGGGGTTGCAAAGACCCGAAGATGCTTCAAATATGAGCCATAAGTAGGGCAGCTTGGCCCGATGTGTAAAAACCGGATGGCAAAAAAGAAATCGTATAAAGAAAAGAAAGCAAAAAATTCGAGGCTTTTGAAGGCCGCCAAGCCAAAGTGTTTTCTTCGATGAAACAAGCCTAAGACACTGGAAGGTACATGCTTTCCGTGAGCCTGACTCATAGTACCCAATCAACATTTGAACCCAAATAAAGTCAGGTCTTGCTTTATAGACTTATCAGGAGTACGCGGGGTCAGAGTAACAACATACATCACGGGCCGATTTATCCAAGTTTCAAAGAAGGCGGCTTATGAAGCCTGATCTATCCTGACTATCTGTAAGCCGTGCTCTCACATGACAAATCGACGTTTTGACCTTAACAAGCCCAGATCTTGGTCGAATACGCCATAAAGACTGATCGTTAAGAGTTTGGTGGGTCAATCAAGATTACCTGATGGAGTTGAAGCAGCTGGCTACAGGTAGGATGACCCGGAAAGGTTATGTTCTCTTTTGTCGAATATGCCTATGTTTGAACAAACCTAGTCAAGAGGGTAGTAACGCTATGTTCTCTTTGGTCGAATACGCCTATATTTGAACAGGAAGCCCCCAAGTGACATATTGGCAAGTGTGGCGTTGAGCCGATCAAGAGGGATATTCACAGCTATGCTCGATGAGCAGGAAGCCCTCAAGTGACCAAGATAAGCCCATAAGGCAGGATACCCATATTTGAATCATGCATCATAGCATCAAGTTCTCTTTGAAAACCTTTAATTTTTTCTGAGAACTCAAACTTTGCGAGAGATAAATTCTTCTTGAGCTAGAATTTTAAACCGGATATTGAGAGCTTCAGTGAGAGACAGATTTCTCTTGAACCGGAATCTTCTTTTTAAGCCAGAAATTTTCCGATGGCCTTTCAATTTTCATCAATATGGCAGTAGCCTATGAGACCGGGTTATCTTTCCCTCCAACATCCCAGGGTTTTTGAATTTGCTGAAACTGGCAAGATTTGCTGAGTCATACCATTGTAACCCCCGAGTCTTAAGACGACTCGAGGAGTTGGCTTGAGATTCTCCATTTTTGACCATGATATAAATCGGTATAAGGACGCGGTTGTTCTGGTCGCGAGCACAGGTGCTCGCTGTATCGGGCGGCGGACATGTCATCGAGATGTGTAGCGTTAAATTACCGAGGGAACCAGTCGATCGTTTTTTAATCGGAGGAACGGGAAATACGGTAGAGGGATATGGCGTACGCCGCGCCGGTGACGGAGCACGCAGATCCCGCCGTGACGGGAGGTCATCAGAGTCGTGGCTCGGGACCGTGTTCTTCTCCTGACCCGTAGCTCAGGACGTAGTTGGATTTCCGGCTGGCGGCGGTGCGCAGGCTAGTAAATGACAAGTGAGACTAAGGCGGAGCTGTCTCCCACCGCTTGCCACACATTCGTTTGGATCTCCATTGACGCCTGGCGAAACCCTGAGCACTGGAGATCGGCGGGGGGAGGAATACACGGCGGCGCTATCCGTATGGAGTTCCTGATGCAGCCCATTAGGAGGTAACCCCCTTCCCCCGAATCCTGATTGTGTATTTTTCTGCTTGTGGATTTGCAAGGGTTCTGTTTCTTGATCCAGGTTTTGGCCGATGCGGGACCGCGGTGATGGTAGATGTCAACGAGAAGGAGCTTCCAATTGAGCCGCTGCACTACCCCGCGGTGGCGATAGGGACTGCAGAGCTACCCCCCATGGCGACAGCCAGCGCCGATAGGCAGATGTGTGTGGCGGATGGGGATGCTGAGCCGCAAGCATCTGAGCAGGCTGGACTCGCAGGTAATCTATTGGCTACTGGTGTTTGGATTGAAAACTTTTTATATGATTTTAGGTGTACTTGGAGTCGCATGAACTGACTTGCAGATCTTACAAAAAATAGGAATAGGTAGATTTTGGGACAGATTTTCCCGAAAGCTATGTGTGCTTTGGTCCTCGCTACCCAGTTCTGAAGATACTATGACCCACTCATGATTAACAGAAAGCATAGCAGTGTGGATGCTTGACTGCAAAATTGAGCTGAAAACTTGTATTTACATACTTAAATGCTAAAACAAAAGGCACAACAGTGGCAGTCTGTTTTTGATTGTACACTGTTTTCAGGTGAATTATGAATTGAATTAACTGAGTTGCAGATAGGTTGGTTAGTTGTGCAAGAGATTTCACTTACAAAATTCAGAAAAATGGAACTCGTAGAGAAATTAAAATTGTTATACATAAATTAAGTGGAAACCAGTGCTAGAGTTGCTAGTAGGGACTAGATGAATAAAAAAGAGGGCATGACTGTTTTTTTTGTGATGCTTGATTGTGATATGAACGAATAAATACCAGAATTCAGTTGGAAAAGCGTTGAAATAATCAAGCTTAATCTGGACAGAATCGTTTGGGTTCATGACTGGTGAAAAAATGAAAGTAGATGACAGGTTGATTTATCATATTGTAGGGTTAGGATTGGAGCTGCTGCTCCAGGAAGGGCACCTTGCCCTGGGCGACCCAGCGCTCTTGAGAAGGCAATACGGGGGTTCGCTGACAAACCGAGCGACATTGTAATCGTGCTTGCACTGGGTACAAGCTTTGACACACTCGGGGAGGCCTATGATTTTTCCAATCTCTACTCGTGTGAGAAGGGATTTGGAATAAGATGCAGGGAGAGTATACTGAATGCGGGGAGGACAAAATGCATCCAGGAAATTGTTTGCGGCTGTGCAGTACGCATTTGTACCCATCATGGATTAATTGTATTAATTTTGGTTTGCTCTTGGGGTTTATGGAACCTGACCCGTTTGTGCTTGTCTGGATATGGTTTTGCAGGGTAAAGCTGTGGTGGAGAACAGTAGATTGTGCCGTGACTGCCCTGCATTAATAAGGTTGCTCCGCTCAAAGCAACGATTGGTACATAGCTGAGCATTGTGAGCAACACACCCACTTGCTGTCTCCGACATATGGGCAGACAATACACTGGCTTTCCCACAAGCACATTGCTCCTCCACCATGCCCTTCCGTTAATCTCCCTAAGCCCTAGTGGCGTTGCCAGCACATCTCCGTTGATATGGACGACGACCCACTACCAATCGCAACGACACAAGGCTGTAGATCGGCAGCCGGTCGCTAATAGGCTATCAGAACTAGCAAGCAGTGTTCCATCTCACATTTTCGGCATCTTCGTGGTTCCTTCTCCAAGTTTGCCTCCCAGGCATCAAATCGACGGGGCCAATCCCCTGGTGAGAAGGCTTTGGATTGCCGGGACCGCGTTCGCTTGCACCTTAGTTGGATCTATGTTTGCTTGCTAGACCAGTGATCTCTGCCCCTTACTTCACATATGATTCTCCTACCCTGGGGGCAGCAGTCATTTTCTCCTCTCTGTTTTCTCACGTTTTCAAAGGGGAACTTGGTTTCACCAATCTACAAGCTGGAGGAAGCTCACTGACTATCGTTCTCCTATTTTATGAAATGTCAAGCAATTCAGTGTTCACCCCTGAAATGACTAGGCAGTCCATGAGCTTTTATTTTCTGTTTTCAGAAAACCAACCTGTAGAACTAACAACATTCTTTTCTATCAGCTACATAGAGAACAGTATGGCATTCAGCCATGGAGGTGCACACACCAAAACTGTCCCCTTTTGCAACTTTATCTCTATTGGAAATGCTAACACAAAAGGTGTAGGTGAATTTGAGATCCTTTTAGCTTTGATGCATTTCCCCCTACTTTCAGTAGTTAAATCATTAGCCTTAACCTTGTCATCCTATGGACTTAGAAATTAATTCAACTCTCTAAGTACAGGTACTTTTCTACCTGACCATATTATTTTATATGATGCTTGCAAGTTGATCTTCTAATATGTTTATTCAGTGAGGCTCCCACTCATAACCTGAGTTGTTATTGTATTGGTGCCCTGCAATGATGTTAAATCGAGCAACGTAAATGAATATGTCCACTATGTGGTACTCTTATTCTTTGCTACTTGTTCACATATTGTTTGATTGATGCTTGATGGAAATAGCTATTGTTCCTGGACTGAATGAAGCTGAGATATTATCATAACTTAAACTTATAACAGTGAGATGTATAGAGATTTAAATGCTGATTTAGTAATTATTTATTTCTTGTGATATTGACATGCCTTCTCTGATTCTAATTTGCATGAAGTGTGATACAAGTATGGTGTTTCCAATTGTATGAGTGCTCTGAAGCAACAATTAGGTAGCTGGAGGTGGAGGCAAAGAGTTCACTCCAATTAGTTGTCACAGTTCGCCATTTTGTACATCTAGAGCTCTCTTAATATTGGAAGAATATATATGTGGATAGCTCTTGTTGTGACCTTGTTTGCTGACCATTGTCTTTGAATCGACTATGAATTAGAATGCATAACTACATGATGACAGTGATGCTGAATTTATTACATTAGAAGATATATAGGCTCATGATAACTGAATATGGATGGCTGAATAACAGACGGTTACTCACTTTAGTTTGCGACTTGAAATATATCTCACGCATTGCACAAAACCTTGCATCTAATCTAACTATCACGTGCCTCTGAATAAGAACACTTGACTGCCACAGGTGTGACTCTTATCAGTTAGTATCAAAATTTAAATAACTAATTTACCTTCACATTTCCATCTTTCTTGGGCTTCATATAATCTGTCATTTAGTGTTGGGGTGCATACCTTTTGCATCAGTACATAAGAATTCCGACATTCTTCGGATTGAGTTTATTTCTAAACATCTAACAGAAGAGCTCAATGAAAAATGACTTTGATGCATACATCTCACTGCATAATGAGAAATTATGGTCTTTTCATTGTCTTTGTTTGTGCATCTTTCTCCAATTCCCTTAAAATCTTTTATGACTGTTTGACTATAATTTTTTCTTTTTCGTTCAGGTGTCACAACATTAATTAAGCAACTTTGGTTTGGCTACAAATGATGTGCTGAATTAGCATTGCTAAGAGAATGCACTCTATTATTTTGGTATGACTAACTATAGGAACGAGGTTTCACTAGCATGAATAATTTTTCCTGGTTGCACTACGTGACTGAATCCTTACCGGTAGTAGTTGGTTGTACCATGTAATTGGATCTTTATCAGTAGTAGTAGCAGAACTAAGTCATGGAGCTCTGTATTTTGCTACTGGAGATCTATTTATCTGGTTGCTAACTGGTAATAATATCTAAGATTTTTATTCTTATATACTATACTTCATTCACTTCACGATGTCAATACGTGCCTGCTACTGGTAGCTTCCGGTTAGTTGTGTTCTTGTGTATTCTAAGAATATATGATATTTACTTCTCTTTTTTGTCTAGTTAATTTTTGAAATAATATACAGAAACATGTACTATTAGGTTATGAAAGTTATTTAAATATTTGCTCAAAGTATTTATTATACATTTTCTCAATTGTTAATCTCTCTGCACAAGCTATGTGCATCAACAGGCTTACTAGTTTGTTGGCACCAAAAAAACGGAAGGAGATGGGGCAGCCAACAACTAGCTGAGAGAAGGCGCCAACGAGGGGCTCAACAAATGGACAAGGTTCTGCACGATATGTCGCCAGCAGGGACATAAGAGGACAACCTGCCCGGACCGGGGCCATATCCCGAAGCCTGTTCGTAAACCGGCCAGGTGCACAAACTGTGGCACTGAAGGTCACGGGCGAAACAACTGCAAAAGAGTAGGCGATTTGCGGATAAACAACATGTGAGGACCGACCACAATGTCCCTGACTAAGCTGTCTGTTTGATCGTTTCTTTACTGTAGACCATTGTGTTGTGTAGCTAAGTGTGTGCGGCGAGAATGTGTTGGATTTCCTATAAAATCTGTCTTGTTTGCATGCTTGCTGAATGTAATGCAGTGCTGATGGACGTGTTGATGACTCGTTTCTGAATAAAATGAAACTCCTCTGCGTGTATGTTCAAACTGATACCAGCTTAGAATGGATGATGTCTGTTTCTGAATTTTTTGTCAGCATGGGCATGCATTCTAAATATTTTGACAGAATGCTGATGCATACTGAATTTTTGACTGAATATGCTTGTGCAAACAGAGTGGCGAGCATATTATTGTCTGAGCTGACTTATATATTCAAACAACTGTATTGCAAGCATGGTTCCTGTTATGGTGTTACCTGAATTTTAAAACTGAGGTAATCCAGCTATGTTTGCCTGCTGGAATGGGGCACAGGATTGAAAGCTCGACACGTAGCAGTGTGCAGCTGTGACAAGTGCATGCATCTGTGAGGTCGCGCGCCCAGTACTCTCTGGATCCTATTCGAAATTCAAACTGCACAAGCGTTAGTCCAGAATCTGCAAGCTGACGGCCCACCCCGTTACAGACCGGCTGAGCCGAAGCCCATTTGGTTGACGTCGTAGCAGTGGCCGTTTGACAGAAGTGGGCCAGTGGAACTGTTCGTCAATAGATATACGGGAGAAATACTTGGGCCTGTTCGCGTCAGCTTGTGGATCACGAGGACAACGGGCGGGAGGGATACCGCAAGAAGGTGTGCTCGCGCTCAGAAGATCACTTTCGCCGGTATAAGTCTTTCAATAGCTCAATGATACAATAGTCCCTTTTGTAGTAGATAACTTGTCATGCATTAGAGAACTTGCAAGCCGGAGTAATTTCTCTTTTAAAGAATGAAAACACTAACGCCCACACGTGTGGGCGTTACCCAACTCGCCCACACGTCCGGATCGCCGTTCACTGTCTTTTGCACGAATCTTGACACGAAAAGGTGGATTTGGTGTGCCACGTAGGACGGGGCTGGTGTGTGGGCGTTGGAGATTTTGCCCACACGCCCGCACCACGCTGTTTGCCAGCTGCGTTGTGTGGGCGAACTGCTTTTCGCCCACACAGCCACCACCTAGGTCATGCGCGTGTGGGCGAACTGCTTTTCGCCCACACGACACTCCTACCTTGTGGATGGCAACTGCACTTACGCGAACGTGGCAACTCGGTACACACACATGGCAACTGTGATTCTTTACTACACGGCAACTGCAGTTACGCGAACGTGGCAACTCGGTACACACACATAGCAACTGTGATTCTTTGCTATACGGCAACTGCAGTTACGTGAACGTGGCAACTCGGTACACACACATGGCAACTATGATTCTTTGCTACACGGCAACTGCAGTTGCGCGTACATGGCAACCAGATAAACATACATGGACACTGTGATTAACAATACATGGCAACTATGGTTGGACCACACGTAACAACTAGGTAAACACACATGGTAACTACTGTTTTGACCATATGTGGCAAGTAGTTAATTACACACGGCAACTACGGTTTGATTACACGCGACAACTACCATAAATTAGACATGTCAACTATAGTTAACCAAAACAGATAGAGTTGCCATGCTTTTACAACTACACTTGCCATCCCAAATAACTACATCTGCCAACCAGGATGGCAACTAAATTGTCATCCCGCGGGATACCAAACGTAGCTGTGTCAGGACGTGTGGGCATTTTTGTTTCGTGCCACACGCACGGGGTGGAGATGAGTAGTATTTGTTGGACGTGTGGCACGAAGTAGCCGCGCCCACACGTATGAGCAATTCTAATGTCCGCCCACACACAGCCCGTGTGGGCTGCCTCCTACTCACACCACACACGGTGTGTGGGTGCATGTCGTATATGCCACACGTGTGGCAGTTATCAGCGTCCTTAAAGAAAGCCATATTCAATATAAAAATATACTGGATGGATTTCACCTGATTTGTCAGGCCAGAAATTATCCACCGCGTAATTGATGATGATCACAGTGAAGCTGAAATCAATCGCGGCCGAGTCGGCCGCAGGAGCAGACAGATGAGTCGGCCGTGGCGTTACAAGCCAGCGCGGATGGGAGAGTCGCCCACAACATTGGAAACGGTTTGGCTGCAGGCGCGGACGACGAGTCAGACGCGTGTGTTGATGTAGCGGGGGCGGCGATTTGCGCACATATCCATCGAGCAGTAAGGCATGGACAAGCGCTAGTGCCAAAAATAATGTTGGCGCATGCCCCTTTACGACACCTTTGTAATGAATAACGGTCATGCGAAGAAATACCGCAGAGTCGAGTAATTGTTCTCAAACAATTTAATATGTGCTGATAAAATATATAGAAAGGACTGCACCTGGTTTTTTGATTGGCTGTGCAACTAGTGAGCAGTACCATGCTCGTTTGTCTGCACGTATCACCTGTTTCTTGATTGATTATTACTGCTATTATATAGTCTGATGCTTCACGTGGGGTGACGCTCCTTTTCTCCTTTCTTTTAATCCTCACATGAGGTGAATGTGTCTCCTTTGGCAAACCCATATTTTGTGCTCGCATCTCTCTTGTAATCAGCAGATATATCCTCCGTGTTTCAACCTCATCTTTTGACAATTCTTCTTTCATTCCTTCAAAATCCTCCATTACTGATCTGAGCTCATCCGTTAAACCGACTAGTCTGCTGACTCTCTTTTATTAAACAGTTTTGCTAAAGCACATCTAGATGTGTCATAAGTATTGCACATCTAAATCCTATGGCATTGATCTTATGCGGAGATTCATGTGGGATTTTCTTTTGCCTTTTTCTTTTCCTTTCTATACTTGATTGTGTCACTTAGGTGTGTAACAACTATAGCACATCTAGATGTGCCCTAGAGTCTCCTTTGTCTGCAGCAGGGGCGAATCCGGCTCAAAGCGGACCGCAACGGCTTAGTAAGCGCGGGTGGCGGATTACAACAACTCGGAGTGGTGAGGCCGTAAGCCATAACTGTAGCGATGACAGAAAGTGCAGCGGCGACCTAAACATGCAATGGCTACTTGAGGTTGCCGAAGCGGCTCGGAAGGAGGCCCGGGGCGACTCAGAGGCGGCAATCGATGGATCAAACACAATAGGGCGGCTCGACGCGCGATAAGAGTGGTTCAATGCGGCCACTGCAGTTCTGACACGGAGTCAATGGTGACTTGAAGTAAGAGCAACTCCAACGGGGAGACCCAAACGGACACAGATTATGTCCGGATTTTGTCTGTTTGGGTCGTCCGTCCGCCTAGCGGACATGAGGCGGACACACGATGAACCCAACACACAAGATGCAAAAAAGACACGTAGCGGACATGAGGGCGCCATCTTCGACGACGAGCTAGGCGAGCAGGCGCGCGACAGGCGCGGACGAGGTGGCTCGGCGAGCGGCGACGTGCGTGGCGGGGCGAGCGGCGTGGCGGGCGGGCGGGGTGAGCGGTGTGGCGGGCGTGGTGAGCTGCGGGGCGCGCGGTGAGCGGAGGCGGCCAGACGGGCTGCTCGATGCAGCACAACAGGGAGGGAGATGGCTGTGGCTTACGAGTTTACGGGTAGTAGTTGGAGGCGGCGGACCTGACCTCGGCGGCGCTGACCTCCACGCCCCCGCCACCCCACCCTCCTCCGCCCCCACGTAGCACCGATGAGCTGCTCGGCTCAAGGTGCCTGTACAGCTGCTGGTCGCGCCTTCAGGTCAGTGCCGCATCTCCGCTTTCCCTCGCGACCGCCGGGCCCCTCCGCGCCGCCCCTCCACTCCCCATCGCGCCGCCAGTCCTCTTCTTTCTAGCCGGAATCGGTGACATAGCGGCGACAACAGAGGGGATCAAGAGAGAGTTGTACGAGAGAGACGTTGCGGTCGCTGGTAGGTAGGACCAGGGCGGACACGCACGGGCAGTAGCGAGCGACGAGAGCGTCCGCTTCTGTCCGCTTCGTACCCATTCGTTCCCAGATTTGGATCAAGTTTGGGTCGGGGACGGACAGCAGGCGGACACGGACGTCCGTTTGGATCGCCCTGTTGGGCCAATTTTTATATCCGGATGACTCAAACGGACAAAATGGGTCGCCCCCTTGGAGTTGCTCTAAGGTCATGGCGGGCGAAGCCACACATACGTTTTCAAGGCAGAGGTGACTTGCCCATGGCGACCCACAGTAGAAATAAGGCCGGCGGAGAGCCACAGGGTGAGCTTACGTGAGGGCAGGCTGATATGATTAAAACAGTAGCGGCTCAAGAGCAAAGAGCAAAGGTAGTGCTCGGTAGATGCATTGACTTTAGTCTTCATGTGACCACAAGGAATACTAGTGGAAAGTAATATTTGATGGTTGGGTTTGATTGGGTTCTCCTGCAGACTGTGTATTTCACAACAACGCGAGAGGCCAGAGACGGTGACTCAAGCGCGATAATGAGGAGGAGGCACGAGGCAGCGGGGTCAAAGCACAATGGCGCATGGCCGGCTTGCCACGAGGGGAAGCGGGGTCGCGGCCGCAGCGGCCGCAGAAGCAACTCGACAGACGGCGAAGGCAGGTCCACGGTAGCGGGTTGGCGGCTCGTTAGAGAGGCACGCCGGTGGTGGCCGGCGACTCACCGCAAGGCCCATGTGAAGGCGGCTCACACCAAAAGTGGACCGGCGACTCAGCAGGCGAGCAACCCGGGCAGTTCAACGAACGATGACTCAGGACATCCACCACAACAGCAACTTGGTTCAGCACGGGGACGGCTCAGATCGGCGGCGGCCGTGAAACCGGGCGGCTCATCATGGAGATGTGCAGAGGCGGAAACGGTGACGGTCTGGAGCGGCAAGGGCAGCGCCAGCGGAGGCAGTAAGCCGGCTCGCAAGGTCAATGAGGCCCGACCACGGTGACTTGGCGGCGAGGTTGCTCAGATGCAGGGCAAGGCCGCGACAGCGGCAGGCCAAGCGCGGGAGTGTAACGGCATAGGGCGCAACAGTTTGAAAACGGCTCATCGCACAGAGCGGCGGCTCGGCAGCGCAGGGCCGACAACTTGGTGATTTGACGATGTGGAAGCGGCTCGGAGGTGGCAGCTCGGGGGCGCCGGCTTGAGGCCGGAGCGGTAGCAGCGTCTTGGAAGCAGAAACAGGGCCGGTCCAATCCGGGTTGTGGCCGGCTCCATTCCTGTGTTTGACTTGGTCTTCATATCATAATCGAAATCAATCTCTGATTGTACACGTACTTGAGCAGTAGATGAATTCAGCAGATCTTGGCAGAGGCGGCTTATAGGCAGATGTGACCCGGCCGTGGGCACTGCGAGCCGGCCAGAGACAAGGGCGACTTAGAAAAAAATGACTTGGCCCGTCGGGAGCGGCCGACAATGATGGCGGCTCACCACGGAGCAGAATCCGGGTCTTGGTCAGTTGAGTCCTGTCGAGTCCTTTGTCATACTCTTCTTTCCTTTTCTTCTTCTTTTTGATCCGGTCAATGAATATCGTAACAGGAGGTCTCCTTAAAACGTATAGCTGCAGCACGTCCTTTGATCTTGGTGACAGTCGAGCAAATCGCAGGATGGTGGCGGACAAAAAACCGCAACCCTAATTTTCTTTGAATTTCGGAGGGGTTTAGATCTGACTGCTCACCCTCGAGATAATCTAAATTCTTCCGCAACATCTCTTCTTCATCCAGAAATTTGCGAACTTCTCGATCCCTGGAGAGATCCCTCCAAGAACCCAACACCACCGTGCGCGAGCCCCACGATGGGCGCCAACTGTCGTGGAATTGTCACGGCAGATGTCCTAGTGTGAGGACTTAGTCGTGAGGCCAACGCATCTATGTGGTAGCTTGAGAGGGGTTGATTGGAATCGAGAGACGCGAGGTTTTACCCAGGTTCGGCTCCTCACGGTGGAGGTAAAAGCCTACATCTTGCTTCATTGATATTGATAATGATGATCACTATTACACGAGTGTTCTAACTTGAGAGCTATAGACTTGTTTGTCTAACCCTAACTTGTCCAACTTGTGGAACCTGTCCCCCTTGGGGTGCCCCGCCCCTCCTTATATATGTTGAAGGGGCGGCTTACACGACTAGTCCTATTAGGATTACTCTATTACAAGTTGAGTCCTAGTCTTGCTTCCTTTACAAGGGAATATTCCTTACGCTTTCCTCTTAAGCCGGCCCACCATAATATGAGTTGGCCTTCCATGAACCGTCTATTGGGCCACCGGGTCTTGTCGCTCCTCTGACCCGCCGGCCGGGTCACCAATGAGTCAACTGGCTCGGCCGGGTCATCAGTGAGTGGAGAGATCCAGGCAGGTCACTTAGTGAGCCGCCAAGTCAGGGCGGGTCACTAGTGAGTCGCCAAGTCCGGCCTGGTCATACATCCGGCCGGGTCATACCGCGGGGTATATCCCCGACAGTTGCCATGCGCTTATTTGTTTGTATGCCCAACCCCTTAGTGCAAAAGAACGACACATTGTATTGCCCCTTGTGATGGCAACCTTTATTATGTAGTATGTCGCTTTTATTCTTCACCATCACAAGTTCGTACAACTCTCAGTTTTCTCTTACACTAAATGATCTCACACTTTTAGAAGCAATTTTTATTGCCTTATTGCGCCGATGACAACTTACTTGAAGGACCTGACTCAATCCTTAGGTAGGTATGGTGGACACTTGAAAATAAGATTTGGGTTTAAGGATTTTTGGATGCACAAGTAGTATCTCTACTTAGTGCGGAATTTTTGGCTAGCAAAGATAGGTGGCAAGCACCACATGTTGAAGGATCTATGACAATATAACTTCTATGTGAATATGAACAAACATAAATCATCAAGTTGTCTTCCTTGTCCAACATGAACAATTTTGGCATATAATACTTTGATGGGGGCTCACAATCAGAAAAGATTTATAGGATAGTGTATTTATATGTGAATCTTCTCTTCCCTTATTAATTCTTTCATGAGTTGCATCATTGACCAATGCTATGTTTGTCAATATCTAATAACTTTTTCTACTTATACTTTTCCTTATGTGGTGTCATCAACTACCATAAGATTAGCATATTATCTTTCTCATTTATTTCCTTTCTTTTTATTGGAACATGAAAGTAAAGGAAGCAAAAACTCAAACTAAACTTTATTATATATCTCGCACACGATTACAAGGATAGATCACTAAGAAAACTCTCGAAAAGAAAGGATCAAACTAAATGTTTATTAATCTAAAGCAAAAGATAACTATGGATCGAACTAAAATAAGTAAAGGCAAAAGATAGTGGGGTGATACGATACCGGGGCACCTCCCCCAAGCTTGGCGGAAGCCAAGGGGAGTGCCCATACCCGATACTCAATTTTCTTTTGGCGATGAAGAAGGTGGTGGTGATGAAGTAGAGATCTTTTCCTTGGGTTTCAACGGCAAAGGTCCACCATCATAAGAGGAAGACTGAGTCTCACGGGTCCTGCAACTGGCAGCCAAACTCATACCTTTAAACCTTGCCTCACACTCCAAGACTTGGTTTTTGAGATCGTAGATCTGGCTTTGGAGGAAGTTGATTTGCTCGTTGAGGATGAAGACGATGTCCTTCATGGACTTGCCATCCACCTTGACATCATGAGTAAGGTCCGTGATCATGAGGTGATTGGCATTGAGTCCATGCTCCGCCATCCCCTTGTACCGGAAGACCTCCCGCTCCATAGCTTCAAGCCGGGCCTCCACAGTTCCCGTCCCCTTGGGACCTTGCACATCGCGGATGTGGAGCACCCCCTCATGCATATGGATGACCTGAGGGTGCTGCACCACCTCCCGCAAATATGGGTTGATGACGTTCTTGAAGAACTTGTCCTTGGAGGAGCTTGAAGCGGCCATGGTAGATGGGATCTGACAGAAAACAACAAGGAAAAGAAAACAGAAGATTTCTCCGCGATACGGTGATCAATAGGTTCGAGGGGTATATAAAGATTTTTTATCTTGGGAAACAAGCAAGTTGTAGAAAAAACAGAGTCCGGAAGGTACCTGAGGTGGGCACAACCCACCTGGGCGCGCCTGGCTTGCCAGGCGTGCCCTAGTGCCTTGTGCCCACCAGGGTGCACTTCGTGGAAGTTTCTTATTTTCCTAATTTTTGTTATATTCCAAAACTTACAGAAAATATTTTTGCGGATATTTCAGAGTCTGTTTACTTACCGTATCACGTACCTCCTCTTTTTAACGATTCTGGAGTGTTCCGGAAGGACTCTTTTATGTGTTCTTCTGGTGTCATAGTTTGGATAATATTATTTTCAACATTAATGGGCGTACCTGAGATATAATGTTTTATTCATTGCCCATTAACAACCTTCAGGTTAGTACCTTCGACATTATTTATTTTGATAGCTCCAGACCGATATACCTCCTCGATAACATAGGGTCCTTCCCATTTGGAGAGGAGTTTTCCTGCAAAGAATCTAAAACGAGAATTGTACAAAAGAACATATACTCCAACTTTGAACTCACGCTTTTGGATTCTTTTATCATGCCATCTTTTAACGTTTTATTTAAATAACTTGGCATTTTCATAAGCTTGGGTTCTCCATTCATCTAATGAGATAATATCAAATAACCTCTTTTCACCGGCAAGTTCAAATTCATAGTTTACTTCTTTAATTGCCTAATATGCTTTATGTTCTAACTCAAGAGGCAAATGACAAGCTTTTCCATAAACCATTTTATAAGGAGACATACCCATAGGATTTTTGTATGCTGTTCTATAAGCCCAAAGTGCATCATCTAATTTATTAGACCAATTCTTCCGGGACCTATTAACAGTCTTTTGCAGAATTAATTTATTTCTCTATTGCTAAGTTCAACTTGACCACTAGACTGAGGATGATAGGGTGATGCAATTCTATGGTAAACATCATACTTAGCAAGCATTTTATGGAAATCATCATGAATAAAGTGTGAACCACCATCAGTCATTAAATATCTAGGGACTCCATACCTTGGGAAAATAACTTCCTTAAGCATTTTAATAGAGGTGTTGTGATCAGCACTACTAGTTGGAACAACTTCTACCCACTTAGTAACATAATCAACAACAACCAAAATATGTGTATACCCATTAGAGGAAGGAAAAGGTCCCATGTAATCAAATCCCCAAACATCAAATGGTTCAACAACGAGTGAATCATTCATATACATTTCTTGACACTTACCGATATTACCTATTCTTTGACATTCATCACAAGATAAGATGAACTTACGAGCATCCTTGAAAAGAGTAGGCCTATAAAATCCAGATTGCAATACCTTGTGAGCAGTTATGTCTCCAGCATGATGCCCTCCATAAGCTTCGGAGTGACATTTCCATAGGATTTGTCCATGTTCATGCTCAGGTACACAACGCTAATAACACCATCTACTCCTTCTTTATAAATATGTGGGTCATCCCAAAAGTAATGTCTTCAATCATAGAAGATTTTTTTCTTTTGTTGGTATGTAAACTAGGTGGTAAATATTTAGCAACAATGTAATTAGCATAGTCATCATACCAAGGAGTGTTATGAGAAATATTTATCGCTGCTAACTGCTCATCAGGAAAACTATCATCAATAGGTAGTGGGTCATCAAGCACATTTTCAAGCCTAGACAAGTTATCACCTATGGGGTTCTCTGCTCCTTTTCTATCAGTGATATGTGACTCAAATTCTTGTAGCAAGAGAACCCATCGAATAAGTCTAGGTTTAGCATCTTTATTTTCCTTAAGATATTTTATAGCAGCATGATCGGTGTGACCAATTACTTTTGAATCAACAATGTAAGATCCAAATTTATCACAAGCAAACACCACTGCTAGAAATTATTTTTCAGTAGTAGCATAATTTCTTTGAGCACTATCTAGAGTTTTACTAGCATAATGAATAACATTTAGTTTCTTATCGACTCTTTGTCCTAGAACAACACCAACAGCATAATCGCTAGCATCTCACATAATTTCAAAAGGCAAATTCCAATCAAGTGGTTGAACAATAGGTGCAGAAATCAAGGCTTTCTTGAGTGTTTCAAAGGCTTATAAACAATCATCATAAAAACAAAAGGAATATCCTTTTGCAAAAGATATGTAAGAGGCCTATAAATTTTAGAGAAGTCTTTGACAAATCTCCTATAAAAACCAGAATGACCTAAGAAACTACGAATACCTTTGATATCTTTAGGACATGGAATTTTCTCAATTGCATCAACCTTAGATTTGTCCACTTCAATACCTTTTTCAGAAATTTTATGACCCAAGACAATACCTTCATTAACCATAAAGTGGCACTTCTCCCAATTCAAGACAAGATTTGTTTGTTCACATCTCTGCAAAACTCGATCAAGATTGCTTAAACAATCATCAAAAGACTTCCCATAAATGGAGAAGTCATCCATGAAAACCTCAAACAATCTTTTCACAGAAGTCAGAGAATATAGCAGTCATACATCTTTGAAAGGTAGCAGGTGCATTGCATAAACCAAAAGGCATACGTCTATAAGCATAAGTTCTAAAGGGACAAGTAAAAGTGGTCTTTTCTTGATCAGGTTGAGAAACATGTATTTGTGAAAAACCAAAGTATCCATCAAGGAAGCAAAAAATGTGTGTGCTTAGATAATATCTCTAGCATTTGATCAATAAAAGGCAGAGGGTAATGATCTTTTCTAGTTGCTTTGTTTAATTTTCTAAAATCAATTACCATTCCATAGCCTTTAACAATTCTTTGTGGAATAAGTTCATTCTTATCATTAGGAACAACAGTGATACCTCCTTTCTTAGGGACACAATGAACAAGACTTACCCATCTACTATCAGCTATATGATAGATTATACCTGCTTCCAGAATTTTTAATATTTCTGTTCTTACTACTTCTTTCATCTTTGGATTTAACCGACGTTGGTGATCAACAACGGTTTAGCATCAGGTTCCATATTAATATTGTGCTGACATAGAGTGGGACTAATGCCCTTCAAATCATCAAGAGTATATCCAATAGCAGCTCAGTGCTTCCTTAGAACTTTCAACAATCTTTCTTCTTCATGTTCTGAAAGGTTAGCACTAATAATAACATGATGTATCTTCTTCTCATCATGATAAGCATATTTCAAAGTGTCTGGCAATTGTTTTAATTCAAACATAGGATCACCTTTAGGTGGAGGACGACCTCCTAGAGTTTCAATATGCAAATTGTGTTTAAGCAAAGGACGTTGTTCAAAGAAACTCTTATCTATTTCATTTCTTTCATGCATATGTAAATCATTTTCATGGTCTAGCAGATATTGTTCTAGAGGATCAGTAGGAGGCACAAAAATAGACACAAGACCAATTATTTCATCCTTACTAGGCAATTCTTTTTCACGAGGCTTTCTACTAAACTTGTAAAAATTAAACTCATGAGATTCATGACCAAAGCTAACACCGACAATTTGTTTCTCACAATCTATTTTAGCATTAAGGGTGTTCAAGAAAGGTCTACCAAAGATAACGGGACAAAAGTCATCTTGTGGGGAACCAAGAACAAGAAAATCAGTAGGGTATTTTATTTTCCCACACAAGACTTGAACATCTCTAACAATCCCAATTGGTGATATAGTATCTCTATTAGCAAGTTTAATAGTAACATCAATGTCTTCTATCTCCGCGGGTGCTATGTCATTCATAATTTCTTGATATAAGGTATAGGGAATAACACTCACGCTAGTACCTATGTCACATAAACCATGATAACAATGATCTCCTATTTTAACTGAGACAACAGGCATGCCAACAATGGGTCTGTGATTATCCGTTCTATCGGGTTTGGCAATTCTAGTAGCTTCATTGTAGAAGTAAATAACATGCCCATCAACATTTTCTTCCAAGAGATCCTTAACCATAGCAACACAAGGTTCTACTTTGATTTGTTTATCAAGTTTGGGTGTTCTAATGTTACTTTTGTTAACCATAGTTGAAACTTTAGCATGTTCCTTTATCCTAACAAGGAAAGGTGGTTTCTCAATGTAAGCAGTAGGAACAACTGGCTCAACATTATAAAGTATAGTTTCTTCTTTAGCTAGTTCCAGTTCTTTAATTTCTTATTTAATAGGTGGGTGGTATTTAAACCACTTCTCCTTAGGGAGATCAACATGAGTAACAAAATATTCACAAAAAGAAGCTACTATCTCAGAGTCAAGTCCATATTTAGTGCTAAAGTTTTGAAAAGCATCGGTATTCATAAAAGATTTAACACAATCATACTTAAGCTTAATACCTAACTCTTTACCTTCATCAAGTTCCCAGTCTTTAGAGTTACATTTAATTCTTTCCAAATATCCCACCGGAATTCAATAGTCTTCTTCATAAAAGAACCATTACAAGAAGTATCGAGCATGGATTGATCATCACGAGAAAGCTGAGCATAAAAATTCTCAATAATAATTTCTCTTGAGAGCTCATGATTGAGGAATGAATATAACATTGACTTAAGCCTCCCTCAAGCTAGAGCGATACTTTCTCCTTCATGAGGCCAAAAATTATATATGTAATTCTGATCACGATGAACTAGATGCATATGATATTTTTTTTGGTGAAACTCCAATTTCAATCGATTCCAATTCCAAGATCCAATATCATCGCATAGCCTATACCATGCCATTTCTTTTACCTTCAAAGATAATGGGAAAACCTTCTTCTTAACTTCATCTCCGGGTAAACCTGCAAGCTGAAACAATCCACAAATTTGTTCCACATATATCAAGTGCATATCAGGATGTTCGGTTCCATCTCCCGCATAAGGATTAGCTAGCAGTTGTTCTATCATACCCGAAGGAATTTCATATTCAATATTTTCAGTAGGTGCAGTAGGTTGAGGGGTAGCTAATTGTGGTTCCGGTCGAGGTGAAGATATCCTGAACAAACCCCTCAAAGGATTGTTTTCCATAGTAACAAGTGATAGTAAATTTCAGCACACTATATAAATATTTCCTTACCAAATTCCACTTACCGAAGGCGCTTCACTCCCCGGCAACGTCGCCAGAAAATAGCCTTGATGACCCACAAGTATAGGGGATCAATTGTAAATCTTTTCGATAAGTAAGAGTGTCGAACCCAACGAGGAGCAGAAGGAAATGACAAGTGGTTTTCAGCAAGGTAATGTCTGCAAGTGCTGAAATTCTAAGTAATAGAGTAGTTTGATAGCAAGATATTTTGTAACGAGAAAGTAATGATAATAGTAACAAAAAGTGCAGCAAGGTAGCCCAATCCTTTTGAGGCAAAGGATAGGCCAAAACGGTCTCTTATAGTAAGCAAAGCGTTCTTGAGGGTACACGGGAATTTCATCTAGTCACTTTCATCATGTTGATTCGATTCGTGTTCAAATTCCACTTACCAAAGGCGCTTCACTCCCCGGCAACGGCGCCAGAAAATAGCCTTGATGACCCACAAGTATAGGGGATCAATTGTAACTCTTTTTGATAAGTAAGAGTGTTGAACCCAATGAGGAGCAGAAGGACATGACAAGTGGTTTTCAGCAAGGTAATGTCTGCAAGAGCTGAAATTTTAAGTAACATAGTAGTTTGATAGAAAGATATTTTGCAACGAGCAAGTATGATAATAGTAAAAAAAGTGCAGCAAGGTAGCCCAATCCTTTTGAGGCAAAGGACAGGCAAAAACGGTCTCTTACAGTAAGCAAAGCATTCTTGAGGGTACACGGGATTTCATCTAGTCACTTTCATCATGTTGATTTGATTCGTGTTCACTACTTTGATAATTTGATATGTGGGTGGACCGGTGCTTAGGTGCTGTTCTTACTTAAACAAACCTCCTACTTATGATTAACCCCCTCGTAAGCATCCGCAACTATGAGAAAAGCATTAAGGATAAATCCTAACCATAGCATTAAACTTTTGGATCCAATCGGTCCCTTACGGAATAGCGCATAAACTAGGGTTTAAGCTTCTATCACACTCTCGCAACCCATCATCTAATAACTACTCCATAATGCATTCCCTTAGGCCCAAATATGGTGAAGTGTCATGTAGTAAATGTTCAGATGATACCACTAAGGGAATCACAACATACATACTATCAAAATATCGAACACATATCAAGTTCACACGATTACTTGCAACATGATTTCTCCCGTGACCTCAAGAACAAAAGTAACTACTCACAAATTATAATCATGCTCAAGATTGGAGGGGTATTAAATACCATATTGGATCTGAACATATAATCTTCCACCAAATAAACCATATAGTAATCAACTACAAGATGTAATCAACACTACTAGTCACCCATAGACACCAATCTATAGTTTCAGCAACAAGATTGAACACAAGAGATGAACTAGGGTTTGAGATGAGATGGTGCTATTGAAGATGTTGATGGAGATTGCCCTCCCCAAGATGGGAGAGTTTTTGGTGATGATGATGATGACGATGATTTCCCCCTCCGGGAGGGAAGTTCCCCCGGCGGAATCGCTCCGCCGGAGGCAAAAGTGCTCCTGCCCAAGTTCCTCCTTGATACGGCGGCACTCCGTCCCGAAAGTCTTCTCCTTATTTTTTCTAGGTAAAAATGACTCATATACCAGAAGATGGGCACTAGAGGTGGGCCTGAGTGAGCACAACCCACCAGGTCACGCCTGGGCTCCCTGGCGCGCCTAGGTGGGTTGTTCCCACCTGGAGGGCCCCCTCTGGTACTTATTGGCTCCAATATTCCTCATACATTCCATACAAAATCTCCGTAAAGTTTCATCTTGTTTGGAGTTATGCAGAATAGGTAGCCTGACGTAGCTTTTCTAGGTCCAGATTTCCAGCTGCCAGAATGCTCCCTCTTTGTGTGTGCCTTGCATATTATGAGAGAAAGGGCATTAGAATTACTCCAGAAAGCATTATTATGCATAAAAACATCATAAATAACAGTAAGAAAACATAATGCAAAATGGACGTATCAGAGCCACATTCCATTGTGGTGAAACTCCGTGGTGGTGTTGGGAGACTCCAATTCGGTTGTGGAGAGAGCCTCAACTTTGTTTGTAAATGCCTGGTTGACACCTTCAAGGGCACCACTAGTGGAATCACGACATCTTGCATTGTGCGAGGGCGTGAGGAGAATACGGTGGTCCTAGTGGCTTCTTGGGGAGCATTGCTACCTCTTAAGCACTGCGTTGGTTTTCCCCGAAGAGGAAGGGATGATGCATCAAAGTAGCGTAAGTATTTCCCTCAGTTTTTGAGAACCAAGGTATCAATCCAGTAGGAGGCTACGCGCGAGTCCCTCGTACCTGCACAAAACAAATAAATCCTCACAACCAACGCGATAAGGGGTTGTCAATCCCTACACGGCCACTTACGAGAGTGAGATCTGATATATATGATAAGATAATATTTTTGGTATTTTTATGATAAAGATGCAAAGTGAAATAAAAGCAAAGTAAAAGCCAAAGGAAATAACTAAGTATTGGTAGATTAATATGATGAAGATAGACCCGGGGCCATAGGTTTCACTAGTGGCTTCTCTCGAGAGCATAAGTATTCTACGGTGGGTGAATAAATTATTGTTGAGCAATTGACAGAATTGAGCATAGTTATGAGAATATCTAGGTATGATCATGTATATAGGCATCATGTCCGAGACAAGTAGATCAACTCCTGCCTGCATCTACTACTATTACTCCACTCATCGACCGCTATCTAGCATGCATCTAGAGTATTAAGTTAATGAAAATAGAGTAACACCTTAAGCAAGATGACATGATGTAGAGGGATAAACTCATGCAATATGATGAAAACCCCATCTTGTTATCCTCGATGGCAATAGTACAATACGTGCCTTGCTGCCCCTACTGTCATTGGGAAAGGACACCGCAAGATTGAACCCAAAGCTAAGCACTTCTCCCATTGCAAGAAAGATCAATCTAGTAGGCCAAACCTAACTGATAATTCGAAGAGACTTGCAAAGATAACCAATCATACATAAAAGAATTCAGAGAAGATTCAAATATTGTTCATAGATAGACTTGATCATAAACACACAATTCATCGGTCTCAACAAACACACCGCAAAAAGAAGATTACATCGAATAGATCTCCACAAGAGAGGGGGAGAACATTGTATTGAGATCCAAAAAGAGAGAAGAAGCCATCTAGCTAATAACTATGGACCCGAAGGTCTGAGGTAAACTACTCACACTTCATCGGAGGGGCTATGGTGTTGATGAAGAAGCCCTCCGTGATCGATGCCCCCTCCGATGGAGCTCCGAAACAGGCCCCAAGATGGGATCACGTGGATACAGAAAGTTGCGACGGTGGAATTAGGGTTTTGGCTCCGTATCTGATCGTTTGGGGATACGTAGGTATATATAGGAGGAAGGAGTACGTCGGTGGAGCAACAGGGGCCCCACGAGGGTGGAGGGCACGCCTGGGGGGGGGGTAGGCGCGCCCCTACCTCGTGGCCTCCTCTTTTGTGTCTTGACGTAGGGTCCATGTCTCATGGGTTTTGTTCGTTGAGAAAATCATGTTCCCGAAGGTTTCATTCCGTTTGGAGTCCGTTTGATATTCCTTTTCTTCGAAACCCTGAAATAGGAAAAAAACAGCAATTCTGGGCTGGGCCTCCGGTTAATAGGTTAGTCCCAAAAATAATATAAAAGTGGATAATAAAGCCCAATAATGTCTAAAACAGTAGATAATATAGCATGGAGCAATCAAAAATTATAGATACGTTGGAGACGTATCAAGCATTGTGCCTCCACACCGCTCCAACAGAGACGTACTTCCCCCCAAAGGGAAGGTACTTTGGTAACACATCCTTGTCTTCACCGGCTCCACTTGTGGTTACTTCTAACCTTTACTTTGTGCAAGCTTAGTTTGTTAAAAATTGGCAGTTGCCTATTCACCCCCTCTAGTCAATCATATCGATCCTTCAATTGGTATCAGAGCCTCGTCTCTTTATTAAGGGGTTTACCACCTGAAGAGTATGGTTGATGACGGGGAAAGGGTTGAATAAGTACCCGAGGCCATGGAGTTGAACTCAATCACCCGAGACGACTTAAATGAAGCTATGGCTTCACTAAAGACGTCTATGACGGCCGAGGTCAAGTCCATGTTTAAAGAACTCCTTGAGGGGTTGAAAACTTCTACCGGCCCTTTGCAAATGGTTAATGATGTATACTACACAACCTTGTTCTTGTAGACGTTGTTGGGCCTCGAAGTGCAGAGGTTTGTAGGAGAGCAGCAAATTTCCCTCAAGTGGATGACCTAAGGTTTATCAATCCATGGGAGGCGTAGGATGAAGATGGTCTCTCTCAAACAACCCTGCAACCAAATAGCAAAGAGTCTCTCGTGTCCCCAACACACCCAATACAATGGTAAATTGTATAGGTGCACTAGTTCGGCGAAGAGATGGTGATACAAGTGCAATATCGATGGTAGATATAGGTTTTTATAATCTGAAAATATAATACAACAAGGTAGCAAGTGATAAAACTGAGCACAAACAATATTGCAATGCTTCGAAACAAGGCCTAGGGTTCATACTTTCACTAGTGCAAGTTCTCTCAACAAGGATAACATAATTAGATCATATAAAAATCCCTCAACATGCAACAAAGAGTCAATCCAAAGTCACTAATAGCAGAGAACAAACAAGAGATTATTGTAGGATACGAAACCACCTCAAAGTTATTCTTTCCAATCAATCCATTGGGCTATTCCTATAAGTGTCACAAGCAGCCCTAGAGTTCGTAGTAAAATAACACCTTAAGACACAAATCAACCAAAACCCTAATGTCACCTAGATACTCCAATGTCACCTCAAGTATCCGCGGGTATGATTATACGATATGCATCACACAATCTCAGATTCATCTATTCAACCAACACAAAGAACTTTAGAGAGTGCCCCAAAGTTTCTACCAGAGAGTCAAGACGAAAACGTGTGCCAACCCCTATGCATAAGTTCACAAGGTCACATAACTCGCAAGTTGATCACCAAAACATGCATCAAGTGGATCACATGAATATCCCATTGTCACCACAGATAAGCACATGCAAGACATACATCAAGTGTTCTCAAATCCTTAAAGACTCAATCTGATAAGATAACTTCAACGAGAAAACTCAATTTATCACAAGGAGATAGAGGGGGAGAAACATCATAAGATCCAACTATAATAGCAAAGCTCGTAGTACATCAAGATCATGACATATCAAGAACACAAGAGAGAGAGAGAGAGAGAGAGAGATCAAACACATAGCTACTGGTACATACCCTCAGCCCCAAGGGTGAACTACCCCCTCCTCATCATGGAGAGCACCGGGATGATGAATATGGCCACCGGTGATGGATCCCCCCTCCGGCAGGGTGCCGAAGTAGGGTCCCGATTGGTTTTTGGTGGCTACAGAGGCTTGCAGCAGCGGAACTCCCGATCTAGGTTTCTTTTCGGGGGTTTCTATATTTATAGGAATTTTTGGCGTCAGTCTCACGTCAGGGGGGGTCTCCGAGTCATCCACGAGATAGGGGGGCGAGCCCAGGGGGTAGGGTGCGCCCTCCCCCCTCCCAGAAAACCTTCCTCTTAAAAACTTCTTTGGCAAGGGATTTTTATTTTTGTATCCTCTTCAAACTATGGTGTTTGATCATTTAAAACTCTTTCTCTAATGGTTCCCTTCTCAAAGTATATTTTTGGAGATTATTCTTTTTCTTATAAAAAGAACTCTATGAATTTTTAGGTTTTTCTTATCTTGAAACCACCCATGGTTTTACCATGTCTCCTATAGTAAATCTTCTCAAAATCCCTCCCTCCACCTTTGAACAATCTAAATTCTCTGTCTCAACAAGTCCAAACAAGTTTTGGATTTTTTTTCAATTATTTTATCTCTCAAACCATTTCTGCCAATTATTTTGAGCCTAAGTGATTTTCAAGGCAAGTACCTCATTGCCTTTGAGTTTTCACCTCAAACCAACTCCCCTGGATTGTCTTTAGTACCCACAACCTAGAACCATCTTGATCCACTCTTCTTCTTTTCAAAAATTTCAAATTTCACTAACTGCAAGTTTGGACCAGATTTGACAAATTTGATGAAATTCATATCTACACTTCTCCAAAAATTCCACAAAAATTCAGGCAGCCTCCTGGTGCAATGAGAGGCCACCCCACCAAAATTCAGCTCAAGGAAAATTCTCCACATGCCAAAATCATTTCGTCGAACACTTGGCCGACACTATTTCCGTAGACTTTCAAAAAAATTCAGATTTTCAGAATTCAGTCAGTGTCGTTTTTCGTCAGTGACTTGTCATCCATCACCAGTGCCCCCTTGGCGCGTTGCGCACGGCCTCTCCTCCCTAGCCAGAGCACTGCATGCACGCTTGGCCGATTCCTGGCGTCGGTGGCGACGAGCCTCACCGGTGTTGGAAGCTTCTGCGGTGGCTGCGCCTCCCGTGGCGGCCAGCGAGGGCCCGAGCCCGCTCGCCACGCCACCCGGCCCCGCCCAACGCCCCCTGGCTCTCCGCGTGTCCCTGCCATGCCAGCGCACGCCCGTGGCACCGTCGCCGTGGCCCGGAAAGCACGGAACGTGCTCCCTGCCGCCGACGGGCCCGCGCCGCCCCGTTCCGTCGAGCTCGCCCAAAGCACCCAATCCAAGCTCGTTTAGCGCCTAAATGGAACCGGTGGACCTCCACGATGACGCCGAACTACCTAAACCTCCCCGACCAAGCTCTGTGCCGCCGTAACCTTCGCCGGAGATCCCCGTTCACGGCCACCGCCTCGGATCGCCTATAAAAAGGACCCCGAGCTCGCTCACGAGCACACACCTTCACTGCACCTCTCCAGGACCCTGCCAAGCCACCAAGAGGACCTCGAGGAGGTCTCCTCCCCCAACTCCGGCCGCCCCGATCCGCCTCGGCCACCAGCTCGATTCGCTCCGGTGAGGCCGTCCCCGGCGCCCAAATCTCGTCTATAGCCTCCTCTAGCACCCAGTGAGCTAACCCCAGCGTCAATTTGGCCTTCGCATCTCTCTCCGACGAGGCCCTCGACCACCCGAACCACCGCCCGCCGGAGCAAGACTCGCCGTCGACGTGGTACTCGCCGGCGACCACCACCACCACCAACCGACGCGGAATGGCGCCCTGAACACGAAGGTACCCTCCGATCTCCCTGCCTCGCCGTGGATCGCCACCGGCGACCACCGTGGCTCTCGGGCACCGTCGAGCTCTGCCGCCCCGTTTGAAAATTCAAACCTGACGGGCGGGACCCGCCTGTCAGCCTCTCTGTCCTTTCTAAGCGAAACGTTTTCTGAAAACGTCTTCTGCCAAAGTACGTCACCCCTCTGGGCCAGCGTATTCTTTATCGAATCGTTTTCTGTTTTTATAAGTTAGCCCCTGGAAGTTTTCTGTTTCTTTACAGATGGGTCCTTGGGTTAAAACCCTTATAACTTTTTAACAGAAAGGAATTTTTGAGTGATTCTTTTTCTGTCCTCTTCAAATTTTCGTCTAGTTTTTTTATCATATTTATTTGAAAAATATTTGGAATAATTTTTGTGCACCTCACGGTATTCACGATAGCGCGTATATTTTCTTTATACCATAGATACCGAAGGAGGTGACGGGACCGCGAACTTCACCGAGCTAGGCTCCGACTACTCTGAACCAGGCAAGCATGTTTGAACTTTTGATATGATGATTGTTTTGGCATGTTTGCATTAAGTAGTTTATGGCATGTTGATGAACATACCGACGAATGTCATGTTACATGCAACAATGAGACAAGTGAGTTCCGAAAATCCATAAGTGGATGAATGCGAGTATGCATGGCCATGTGTTGGCATGAGGATGGGTAAGATGGCAGTGTTGTAGCATGCCAGTCTTATGCCAGACTATATGACTTCAGTGTCAACCCGTATCGGTCCAGTTCCTTCCACTTTTCCTTCCCTGTACTACCACATGTTTTCCGCAAGGAATATGGCTTAGTAAGTTGCAAACCGCTTTCTTGGTACACACCAAAAGGAGAGGCCGTGATGATGGTTCCATGGCCCTAGATTAAAGCCAGTCATCCGGTCAGGGGGCATGGGTGTTTCCGGTTGGGACCGAGAGGGGGGCACCCCTTAGAGCGCGCGTATATAAATTTGATCCCATGCTATTCGAGATTGTGATCTCCCCGTCTCAAAAGTTTTTCTTGGACGATGTCTAGGGTGATCCTAGTATTGAGAGGTAGGATGGGTGTGTACTGGATTGCTGTGTTTTCTTCTGAAATACCGTAAACGGAACTAGTCCTTCGTGACTACGGAAATCCGTTGACTGTGGGAAAAATTTTCGTACAAACTCTACAGAGTCATATCTTCCTTTGAATCATCTATTCCATGTCCAAGTTCAGTATTATCTTATCCTGACAAATGTCAGTTTTGATGACAGAGACTCCGGTGAATCACATGAGTGCTAAGTCCGGTTAAATGATTATTCCTGTTGATGGACTAACCCGTTTATTTTCATGAATTGAATGTTTATTATGAGTATTATTTACTTGTGAATAAAAGCCTTTCTGCGATGTCGCTCAGACGTCCGACTGTGGCATTGTTATATTTTACTTTCAATGAAAGCCCTTTCTGCGATGTCGCTCAGACGTCCGACTGTGGCATTGTTATATTTTACTTTCAATGAAAGCCCTTTCCGCGATGTCGCTCAGACGTCCGACTGTGGCATTTCTTTTAAAGCCCTTTATGCAATGTCGCTCAGACGTCCGACTGTGGCATTTCTTTTAAAGCCCTTTATGTGGCATCGCTCAGACGCCCGACTGTGGCATTTCTTTTAAAGCCCTTTATGTGGCGTCGCTCAGACGCCCGACTGTGGCATTTCTTTTAAAGCCATTTATGTGGCGTCGCTCAGACGCCCGACTGTGACATTTCTTTTAAAGCCCTTTATGTGGTGTCGCCTAGACGCCCGACTGCGGCGTGATTTATTTATTTATCTTCCTATCGAGGTGTCGCTTCAGACACCCGATTGGGTTTACAGTTATTTTGTTGGGTTTTCGAGCGGACTACCGCCGACCCCCTTTTTACCTGTCTTGTTTTTACGAATTAATGTGCCACTGTTAAAATTAATCATGACGCATCCATGCATGCATTTGTTATATCTTACGTCCGAACTGTCTTGCGAGTACTTTCAAAGTACTCACCTGGCTTGTTGATTTGGCCAGATGCTGACGAAGGCGATCTCATGGATGAAGAATTTGATAGCGAGTCCGACGCCTAGAGGAATCCCAGTCAGTCTCGTGCGACCCTGGATTTGGTCACTGTATTATATCCGCTTCCGCTACCAAATAAATTCATCGAGCCTCACCTCGACGCTCGATGAGATGCCAGTTTTAGAGTCATGTATCTCACTCCCCGCTGTGTTTTTCCACCACCACCCTATCCTCGAGTCAGTAGTATGCCTCCACACCACTGTGTCATATCCGCCATTATGTATAATTATTGGCGTGCTTGTAATAATTTGGTTGAGCAACCGTAGCTCGACCCTGTAATATATTTTATGCTACTGGCTTATTGTATCAAGAATTTGTCTACCGGTAAGGAGGATTTTTCTCATACTGGACTCAAAAGATTGGTTTCTCAATAAACATCTTTATTGGAAAACCGGTCGTGACAAGCTTGGTATCAGAGCCAGGCTGACTGTAGGAAGCCACTAGGTGCGAACGCTAATTGATTATTAGCATGATAGAGCCAATTTATATTTTTCTGCAATTGTAGTCATTTTTGACAGTCAGCATAAATTTATGATCTGACCATTCAGAATTTTTGCCTACTTTTGGAGATGGCTGACAACAGCTGTGAGTCTCAGACCTTCGCCAACGTGCCCGATGGGTTCGTCAAGCTTCTTTCCTTCATCGTTCAGGTCGCGATGGGGCCATCTGTGCGCCCAGTCTTCACACTCTGCCAGCACAAAGTCAACGATAGTCTGACCATGCACCAGGCTGCGGTGCAGTTCAAGGGAGGGCGTGGTGAGTTACGCCGCTTCCGGTTCTTGGGAAGAGCCATGCCTACGGAGAGGCATGCTATGCAGATGGCAGCCCGCGAGGCGATAGCTCGTCTCAGGGATGTCCTCCCCGTGATGAAGACTCGTCGTTACCGTTATCTTCCATGCCATGTGCCTTACACCTGTCACTACACATTCTCCTGCCCCAGAGGAGAACGAGACGAGGCTTTTGAGATGCTTATTGAGTATCTCCGAGCCCTGGAGGCAGCCTTCGACAACCTGGTGGACGACTTCGTAGCTGCCCGCATGGACTCAGTCCATGGCTGTGCCGCCAACAGGAGGGGGCTCCTACCCACCGCACCGCCACTGACTTTTGTCTCGTCCTCAGCATCTTATGCACCTACTCGTCGCCTGCCTTCTACCAAAGAGTTCAACCAAGTTATTGCGCCCACTCCAGCGCGCACTGCACCACCCTTCGCGCCCGCTCCTATTCGTGTTGTTCCGCCCCTGGCACCCGCTCCGTCCACCCAGCGCAACTCTACACGTATGGAGCCTATCAGTGAGGAGGAAGTCGAGTCCCCAGCCTCGCTACGCCTCACCCTCGCCATGGCAAAGGAGGTCGTCAACATCTCCGCTTGAGTACGCTTAGCCGCCATGCAATGTACCGCTTTGTACGATATGTTTATACGTACATAGGTTGTGAGAAGTAGCCTGTTTGCACATCATGTAGGATCTGGAGGAGTGCACTAGCCTAAATAACATGTCAGGAATATGTACGCATATCCTGAGTGATGTATTGTATAATTACTGTCTGCGTGTAAGATATGTAATGAGCAGTCCTTCTCCGCGCGCAAATCAATTTGTTTTTCTTAAGTAAACTTGGTTATTTAATTTTATTTGCCAGCTTTATGCATTTATGGAATTGTTTTTGCGACTCTTTTCGCTTTTCTTATGGGTTTTACAAAATATATCCCCAGAGTGAAAAATGTCTCGTCCTTGGACTCGCTCCATGCCAACTCCACCAGAGGAAAATTATGATACACAACCCAGCAACAAGTTCACACAGGGACAGTCAAGCCAACAGGGCAGTGAATCGGCACTTTCACAAATGTGTCGCCTTTATGAGCAGAGTCAGCAACAACATCGGGAAATGATGAACCAAGTCATCAACATGGGAAATCACCATGGACAGTATCAGCAGCATTCCAAGTTATCTGAGCTACAGAAGACACGTCCCCAAACATTTTCTCATACTGACAAGCCTCTTGAAGCCGAGGATTGGCTTCGAGATATGGAGAGAAAATTAATTATTGCAAAATGTTCAGATCTCGAGAAAGTACTATATGCTCCGCACTATCTCACAGGAGCAGCTGCATCCTGGTGGGAGAATTTTCTGCACATGCACCCCAACGAAAATGATATAACCTGGGATGATTTCAAGGAAGGTTTCCGTGGTGCACACATTCCTAAAAGTATTATGAAAATCAAGAAGAGAGAGTTCAATGACCTCAGACAAAGGAACATGACAGTGTCAGAATACAACAGTCAATTTACTCTATTGTCTCGCTACGCCAATGAAGAACGTATGACTGAAAGCAAGAAGATGGAGAAATTCCTTGACGGTCTGGCGCCCGCGCTTAAATGCCAACTGGTCGTACACACTTTTCCAGATTTTAAGACACTAGTGGACAAAGCCATCACTCTGGAAAATGAGAGACGTAGCTTGGAGGATTTCCGCAAGCGAAAAAGAGACCAGACTACTCTTGCGCGCAACCACCGAAGCAAGACAGATTTTCAGAAAGGTGGGACACACAAGCCTACGACAAACGTCTCACACCCAACCAAGAATTTCCATGCAAGGGACAAGGAGTTCACATATCGCCCAGGCGTTACTTGCTACGCTTGTGGAGAAGAAGGGCACTATGCCAAACAGTGCCCCAAGCCAAGGAACTCAACCCCGAAGCCAAACAACGGTGGAAATAATTCCGCGCCCAAGCGCAACAATTTCAACCCCAACAACAACCACAGGAAGGGTCATCTAAACCATGTGACCAAAGAAGAAGCACAAAACGCTCCGGATATCGTACTCGATACGTTTCCTGTCAACACAATACCTGCAACGGTTTTGTTTGATTCTGGAGCTTCTCACTCATTCATTTCGAAAAGTTTTGCTTTGCAAAATAATTTTCGATGTTTCCCTTGGAAAAATCCATAATCATCAAGTCCCCTGGGATTCAGCAAGTTACTCAGAATTACTGTCAGGATGTGGTTATTGAGTTTGAAGGATTGAAGTTTCATGCCAATCTTATTGTATTGGAAAATAAAGGACTGGATGTCATCCTAGGGATGGACTGGTTAACCACCAACAAAGGTTTTATTGACTGTTTCAACCGGACCGTAATTCTCACACACCACCACGGGAAGACAATAAGAGTGTCAGCCAAAGAAAGAAAAATACCCCGGCAACCGAGATTGAATAAGGTGGACGTTTCTGAGCTAAACAAGGTTCCAGTAGTGTGTGAATTTCCAGACGTATTCCCCGAAGATCTACCAGACATGCCACCAGACTGAGAGATAGAATTCAGCATTGAGCTAGCACCAGGAACCACCCCCATATACAAGAAACCATACAGAATGGCACCATCCGAGTTGATTGAGTTGAAGAAACAAATAAAGGAATTGCTGGACAAGGGATACATTCGAGCCAGCTCCTCACCTTGGGGATCACCAATTTTATTTGCCAAAAAGAAGGATGGAACACTGAGATTGTGCATAGACTACCGAGCACTTAACATGGTCACAGTCAAGAACAAATACCCGATGCCACGGATAAATGATTTATTTGATCAGCTCGCTCAGGCCAAGGTATTCTCAAAGATTGACTTAAGGTCAGGATACCATCAATTAAAAGTGCGAACAGAAGATATCCCCAAAACAGCCTTCACCTCCAGATATGGACTATATGAGTTCACAGTTATGCCTTTTGGATTAACGAACGCCCCCGCATATTTTGTTCACCTCATGAACAAAGTATTTATGAAGTTTATGGACAAGTTCGTTGTGGTATTTATCGACGATATTCTGATATACTCCAAGACACCAGAAGAGCACGCGGAACATCTCAGGATTGTGCTAGGAGAACTCAGGAAACACCAATTGTATGCCAAGTTCAGCAAGTGCGAATTTTGGCTAAGACAAGTAGGCTTTCTAGGCCACGTGCTGACCCAAGACGGTATCGCAGTGGACCCGGAGAAAGTCAAGGCCGTACTTGGCTGGAAGTCACCAGCCAGCGTAACGGACATACGAAGTTTCTTGGGAATGGCAGGATATTACTGCAGGTTTATTGAAGGATTCTCCACCCTAGCCAAGCCAATGACACAGTTACTCAAGAAGGACAAGAAGTTTGAATGGACAGAAGCCTGTGAGAAAAGTTTCCAAGAGCTAAAATGGAAATTAACGACAACACCGGTATTAATTGTGCCAGACATACACAAGAATTTTGAAGTGTATTGTGACGTGTCCAGAAAGGGTCTCGGATGCGTGTTGATGCAAGAGGGCAAGGTTGTCGCATACGCTTCAAGGCAACTTCGCAAGCATGAGGAAAATTATCCCACTCATGACTTAGAAATGGCAGCAGTCATTCATGCACTCAAGGAATGGAAGCATTTCTTACTTGGAAATCAATGTGAAATATACACGGACCATAAAAGTCTCAAATATATTTTCACACAGCCAGAACTAAACTTACGGGAACGACGCTGGTTGGAATTGGTAAAGGATTATGATGTTGGTATCCACTATCATCCAAGAAAAGCAAATGTAGTGGCCGATGCTCTTAGTCGGAACCCCAGCTCCGACGAAAACAGTCTGCAAAGCTTGAGACCTGAATTCCAACAAGAATTTGCCAAACTCAACATGTTAATGATCGCGGAAGGCACCATATCAAACTTGGAAATACAGCCCGACCTTGTGGAGAGAATTAAAGAGGCTCAGCCTGGTCACCCCAGCATCGAAGGAATTAAAAGAAAGGTGAGTATGGGCAAGGCCTTGGAGTTCGTCATAGACAATAGAGGAATATTATGGTACAGAGACAGACTCTGCGTGCCAAACATAGAGGACCTCAAACAGCAAATTCTAGCTGAAGCCCACACCGCCCCATATTCGATCCACCCTGGAGGAACCAAAATGTATAAGGATATTCAGGAAAGATTTTTGTGGCACGGTATGAAGAGGGACATAGCCACATTCGTTGCATGTTGCGATTCTTGTCAACGCATAAAAGTTGAGCATCAAAAACCAGCCGGACTACTACAACCAAACAAAATACCTGAGTGGAAATGGGATGAAATAGGGATGGATTTCATTGTCGGACTACCTCGGTCACGACACGGGAATGATGCCATATGGGTCATCACCGATAGATTAACCAAGGTGGCACATTTCATTCCAGTGAAGACAACCTACAACACTCAGAGGCTCGCCAGGATTTATCTCTCCCGTATAGTTTGTCTGCATGGAGTCCCGAAGACTATAATATCCGACAGAGGCACTCAGTTCGTCTCGAGATTCTGGGATCATTTACAACAGGCTCTGGGAACTCAACTGGCCTTCAGTACAGCCTACCATCCCCAGACTGATGGACAGACTGAACGCGTAAACCAAATTTTAGAAGACATGCTGAGAGCATGTGTCCTCACCTATGGAACCAGTTGGGAAGAAAGCCTGCCATATGCCGAGTTCGCATACAACAACAGTTACCAGGCCAGCCTGCAAATGGCACCATTTGAAGCTCTGTACGGACGGAGATGTCGTACCCCGCTAAATTGGTCAGAGACCGGAGACAGCCGTATCTTCGGCCCAGACATGCTCAAAGAAGCCGAGGAAAAAGTCAAGCTAATCAGGGACCGACTCAAGACCGCTCAAAGCCGACAGAAGAGTTATTACGATCAGAAACATCGTGGGATCAATTTTGAACCCGGTGAATTTGTGTACCTACGAGTATCACCTATGAGGGGACTGCAACGGTTTAAGATCAAGGGGAAGTTAGCACCAAGATTCATTGGACCATTCTGCATAGTGGCACGAAGAGGCACTGTAGCCTACCAGCTAGACTTACCCGAAGAATTGTCCGACATCCACGACGTGTTCCACGTCTCTCAATTAAGGAAGTGCGTAAGTAAACCAGAGAAACAAGTATCCCATGAGAACATTGACGTACAACCAGATCTCACCTATCGAGAACGCCCAGTAAAAATATTAGAGGAGTCTGAAAGGAGGACCCAACAGAAAACCATCAAGTTTTTCAGAGTTCAGTGGAGCAATCACACCGAAAGTGAAGCAACCTGGGAAAGGGAGGATTTCCTTCGGACAGAGCATCCACACTTATTTAAGGATCAGCTGAAATCTCGGGGACGAGATTTTTTCTAAGGGGGTAGGTGTTGTGACACTCCAAATTTTTTTTTTGGTTTTTCAGCAAAAACTTTGTTGGTTTTTGAAAAGAGGCCATTAATTTTTTTTTCCAGAAAACCTTCCTCTTAAAAACTTCTTTGGCAAGGATTTTTTATTTTTGTATCCTCTTCAAACTATGGTGTTTGATCATTTAAAACTCTTTCTCTAATGGTTCCCTTCTCAAAGTATATTTTTGGAGATTATTCTTTTTCTTATAAAAAGAACTCTATGAATTTTTAGGTTTTTTTATCTTGAAACCACCCATGGTTTTACCATGTCTCCTATAGTAAATCTTCTCAAAATCCCTACAAGTTTTGGATTTTTTTCAATTATTTTATCTCTCAAATCATTTCTGCCAATTATTTTGAGCCTAAGTGATTTTCAAGGCAAGTACCTCATTGCCTTTGAGTTTTCACCTCAAACCAACTCCCCTGGATTGTCTTTAGTACCCACAACCTAGAACCATCTTGGTCCACTCTTCTTCTTTTCAAAAATTTCAAATTTCACTCACTGCAAGTTTGGACCAGATTTGACAAATTTGATGAAATTCATATCTACACTTCTCCAAAAATTCCACAAAAATTCAGGCAGCCTCCTGGTGCAATGAGAGGCCACCCCACCAAAATTCAGCTCAAGGAAAATTCTCCACATGCCAAAATCATTTCGTCGAACACCTGGCCGGCACTGTTTCCGTAGACTTTCAGAAAAATTCAGATTTTCAGAATTCAGTCAGTGTCGTTTTTCGTCAGTGACTTGTCATCCATCACCAGTGCCCCCTTGGCGCGTTGCGCACGGCCTCTCCTCCCTGGCTAGAGCACCGCACGCACGCTTGGCCGATTCCTGGCGTCGGTGGCGACGAGCCTCGCCGGCGTTGGAAGCTTCTGCGGTGGCTGCGCCTCCCGTGGTGGCCAGCGAGGGCCTGAGCCCGCTCGCCACGCCACCCGGCGCCGCCCAACGCCCCCTGGCTCTCCGCATGTCCCTGCCATGCCAGCGCACGCCCGTGGCACCGTCGCGTGGCCCGGCAAGCACGGAACATGCTCCCTGCCGCCGACGGGCCCGCGCCGCCCCGTTCCGTCGAGCTCGCCCAAAGCACCCAATCCAAGCTCGTTTAGCACCTAAATGGAACCGGTGGACCTCCACGATGACGCCCAACTCCCTAAACCTCCCGACCAAGCTCTGCGCCGCCGTAACCTTCGCCGGAGATCCCCGTTCACGGCCACCGCCTCGGATCGCCTATGAAAAGGACCCCGAGCTCGCTCACGAGCACTCACCTTCACTGCACCTCTCCAGGACCCTGCCAAGCCACCAGGAGGACCTCGAGGAGGTCTCCTCCCCCAACTCCGGCCGCCCCGATCTGCCTCGGCCACCAGCTCGATTCGCTCCGGTGAGGCCGTCCCCGACGCCCAAATCTCGTCTATAGCCTCCTCTAGCACCCAGTGAGCTAACCCCAGCGTCAATTTGGCCTTCGCAGCTCTCTCCGACGAGGCCCTCGACCACCCGAACCGCCGTCCGCCGGAGCAAGACTCGCCGTCGACGTGGTACTCGCTGGCGACCACCACCACCACCAACCGACGCGGAATGGCGCCCTGAACACAGAGGTACCCTCCGATCTCCCTGCCTCGCCATGGATCGCCGCCGGCGACCACCGCGGCTCTCGGGCACCATCGAGCTCTGCCGCCCCGTTTGAAAATTCAAACCTGACGGGCGGGACCCGCCTGTCAGCCTCTCTGTCCTTTCTAAGCGAAACGTTTTCTGAAAACGTCTTCTGCCAAAGTACGTCACCCCTCTGGGCCGGCGTATTCTTTATCGAATCGTTTTCTGTTTTTATAAGTTAGCCCCTGGAAGTTTTCTGTTTCTTTACAGATGGGTCCTTGGGTTAAAACCCTTATAACTTTTTAACAGAAAGGAATTTTTTAGTGATTCTTTTTCTGTCCTCTTCAAATTTTCGTCTAGTTTTTTATCATGTTTATTTGAAAAATATTTGGAATAATTTTTGTGCACCTCACGGTATTCACGATAGCGCGTATATTTTCTTTATACCATAGATACCGAAGGAGGTGACGGGACCGCGAACTTCACCGAGCTAGGCTCCGACTACTCTGAACCAGGCAAGCATGTTTGAACTTTTGATATGATGATTGTTTTGGCATGTTTGCATTAAGTAGTTTATGGCATGTTGATGAACATACCGACGAATGTCATGTTACATGCAACAATGAGGCAAGTGAGTTTCGAAAATCCATAAGTGGATGGATGTGAGTATGCATGGCCATGTGTTGGCATGAGGATGGGTAAGATGGCAGTGTTGTAGCATGCCAGTCTTATGCCAGACTATATGACTTCAGTGTCAACCCGTATCGTTCCAGTTCCTTCCATTCTTCCTTCCCTGTACTACCACATGTTTTCCGCAAGGAATATGGCTTAGTAAGTTGCAAACCGCTTTCCTGGTACACACCAAAAGGAGAGGCCGTGATGATGGTTCCATGGCCCTGGATTAAAGCCAGTCATCCGGTCAGGGGGCATGGGTGTTTCCGGTTGGGACCGAGAGGGGGGCACCCCTTAGAGCGCGCGTATATAAATTTGATCCCATGCTATTCGAGATTGTGATCTCCCCGTCTCAAAAGTTTTTCTTGGACGATGTCTAGGGTGATTCCTAGCATCGAGAGGTAGGATGGGTGTGTACTGGATTGCTGTGTTTTCTTCCGAAATACCATAAACGAAACTAGTCCTTCATGACTACGGAAATCCGTTGACTGTGGGAAATTTTTTCGTACAAACTCTGCAGAGTCATATCTTCCTTTGAATCATCTATTCCATGTCCAAGTTCAGTATTATCATATCCTGACAAATGTCAGTTTTGATGACAGAGACTCCGGTGAATCACATGAGTGCTAAGTCCGGTTAAATGATTATTCCTGTGGATGGACTAACCCGTTTATTTTCATGAATTGAATGTTTATTATGAGTATTATTTACTTGTGAATAAAAGCCTTTCTGCGATGTCGCTCAGACGTCTGACTGTGGCATTGTTATAGTTTACTTTCAATGAAAGCCCTTTCTGCGATGTCGCTCAGACGTCCGACTGTGGCATTGTTATATTTTACTTTCAATGAAAGCCCTTTCTGCGATGTCGCTCAGACGTCCGACTGTGGCATTTCTTTTAAAGCCCTTTATGTGGCGTCGCTCAGACGCCCGACTGTGGCATTTCTTTTGAAGCCCTTTATGTGGCGTCGCTCAGACGCCCGACTGTGGCATTTCTTTTAAAGCCCTTTATGTGGCATCGCTCAGACGCCCTACTGTGGCATTTCTTTTAAAGCCCTTTATGTGGCGTCGCTCAGACGCCCGATTGTGGCATTTCTTTTAAAGCCCTTTATGTGGTGTCGCCTAGACGCCCGACTGCGGCGTGATTTATTTATTTATCTTCCTATCGAGGTGTCGCTTCAGACACCCGATTGGGTTTACAGTTATTTTGTTGGGTTTTCGAGCGGACTACCGCCGACCCCCTTTTTACCTGTCTTGTTTTTACGAATTAATGTGCCACTGTTAAAATTAATCATGACGCATCCATGCATGCATTTGTTATATCTTACGTCCGAACTGTCTTGCGAGTACTTTCAAAGTACTCACCTGGCTTGTTGATTTGGCCAGATGCTGACGAAGGCGATCTCATGGATGAAGAATTTGATAGCGAGTCCGACGCCTAGAGGAATCCCAGTTAGTCTCGTGCGACCCTGGATTTGGTCACTGTATTATATCCACTTCCACTACCAAATAAATTCATCGAGCCTCACCTCGATGCTCGATGAGATGCCAGTTTTAGAGTCATGTATCTCACTCCCCACTGTGTTTTTCCACCACCACCCTATCCTCGAGTCAGTAGTATGCCTCCACACCACTGTGTCATGTCCGCCATTATGTATAATTATTGGCGTGCTTGTAATAATTTGGTTGAGCAACCGTAGCTCGACCCTGTAATATATTTTATGCTACTGGCTTATTGTATCAAGAATTTGTCTACCGGTAAGGAGGATTTTTCTCATACTGGACTCAAAAGATTGGTTTCTCAATAAACATTTTTATTGGAAAACTGGTCGTGACAATATTCAGATCCATAAGATTCAAAACAAAGTTTAATATTTACATAAAAATAATAATACTTCAAGCATACTAACAAGGCAATTATGTCTTCTCAAAATAACATGGCCAAAGAAAGCTTATCCCTACAAAATCATGCAGTCTGGCTATGCTCCATCTTCATCACACATAATATTCAAACCATGCACAACCCCGATGACAAGCCAAGCAATTGTTTCATTCTTCTGATGTTCTCAAACTTTTTCAACTTTCACGCAATACATGAGCATGAGCCATGGACATAGCACTATAGGTGGAATAGATGGTGGTTGTGGAGAAGACAAAAAGAAGGAGATAGTCTCACATCAACTAGGCGTATCAACAGGCTATGGATATTCCCATCAATAGATATCAATGTGAGTGAGTAGGGATTGCCATGCAACGGATGCACTAGAGCTATAAGTGTATGAAAGCTCAAAAAGAAAACTAAGTGGGTGTTCATCCAACTTGCTTGCTCGTGAAGACCTAGGGCATTTGAGGAAGCCCATCGTTGGAATATACAAGCCAAGTTCTATAATGAAAAATTCCCACTAGTATATGGAAGTGACAACATAGGAGACTCTTTGTCATGAAGATCATGGTGCTACTTTGAAGCACACGTGTGGTAAAAGGATAGTAGCATTGCCCCTTCTCTCTTTTTCTCTCATTTTTTTGTTTTTTTGTTTTTTTCGGCCTTCTCTTTTTTTTGGCCTTTCTCTTTTTTTCCTCACATGGGACAATGCTCTAATAATGAAGATCATCACACTTTTATTTACTTACAACTCAAGAATTACAACTCGATACTTAGAACAAAATATGACTCTATATGAATGCCTCCAGCGGTGTACCGGGATGTGCAATGAATCAAGAGTGACATGTATGAAAGAATTATGATCGGTGGCTTTGCCACAAATACAATGTCAACTACATGATCATGCAAAGCAATATGATAGTGATGAAGCGTGTCATAATAAATGAAACGGTGGAAAGTTGCATGGCAATATATCTCAGAATGGCTATGGAAATGCCATAATAGGTTGGTATGGTGGCTGTTTTGAGGAAGGATATGGTGGGTTTATGGTACCGGTGAAAGTTGTGCAGTACTAGAGAGGCTAGCAATGGTGGAAGGATGAGAGTGCGTATAATCCATGGACTCAACATTAGTCATAAAGAACCCACATACTTATTGTAAAAGTCTATTAGCTATCGAAAAAAGTACTACGCGCATGCTCCTAGGGGGATAGATTGGTAGGAAAAGACCATCGCTCGTCCCCGACCGCCACTCACAAGGAAGACAATCAAAAAATATCTCATGCTCCAACTTCGTTACATAACGGTTCACCATACATGCATGCTACGGGACTCACAAACCTTAACACAAGTATTTCTCCAATTCACAACTTCTCACTAGCATGACTCTAATATCACCATCTTCATATCTCAAAACAATCATAAAGAATCAACTTCTCATAGTATTCAATGCACTTTATATGAAAGTTTTTATTATATCCCTCTTGGATGCCTATCATATTAGGACTAATTTTATAGCCAAAACTAATTACCATGCTGTTCTAAAAGACTCTCAAAATAATATAAGTGAAGCATGAGAGTTCATCTATTTATTCAAAATAAAACCACCGTTGTGCTCTACAAAGATATAAGTGAAGCACTAGAGCAAATGACAAACTACTACGAAAGATATAAGTGAAGATCAATGAGTAGTCGAATAATTATGCAACTATGTGAAGACTCTCCAACATTTAAGAATTTAATATCTTGGTATTTTATTCAAACAACAAGAAAAAAAAAGAAAAAAATGACATTGCAAGGATAGCACATATCACGTGAAGAAGCAAAAACTTAGGCTCAACTGAGGCTAACCGATAATTGTTGATGAAGAAAGGTGGGATGCCTACCGGGGCATCCCCAATATTAGATGCTTGAGACTTCTTGACGTATTAATTAGGGATGCCTTGGGCATCCCCAAGCTTGAGCTTTTGTGCCTCCTTAATTCCTCTCATATCATAGTTTCCTGGAATCTTAAAAACTTCATGCACACAAAACTCAACAAGAACTCGTGAGATAAGTTAGTATAAATCAACGCAAAACCTTATCATTCTCTATTGTAGAAAATCACTAAAATTATAATTTGACATTGCATACTAAGTTCCTCTGCATATTTAATAGTCCTATCCTCAAATAGAATCATTAAACAAACAAACATATGCAAACATAACAACAATCTGTCTAAACAGGATAGTCTGTAAAGAATGCAAGAGGAATCATACTTCTTTAACTCCAAAAATTCTGAAAAATTACCACACTATAGATAATTTGTTGTTACTCATTTTTTAAAAATTTCAAGATTGTATCATGTTCTGACTATTCACAAATATTCAAAACATGACAACAAACTTTCTGTTTTCTAAAACAGCAACATAAGGACTTGAAAAATAAGCATGGTAAAGGCTATACTTGACCTTTTTATTGAACTAAAAGATGCAAAACATTACTATAAATAGAAGCAAGAAAATACTAATAAAATAAAATGACGCTCCAAGAAAAACACATATCATGTGGTGAATAAAAATATAGCTCCAAGTAAGGTTACCGATGAACGAAGACAAAAGAGGGGATGCCATCCGGGGCATCCCCAAGCTTAGGCTCTTGCCACTCCTTATTCCGTAGTCCATCAAAACTTTACCCAAAACTTGAAAACTTCACAACACAAAACTGAACAGAAAACTCGTAAGCTCCGTTAGTATAAGAAAGCAAATCACCACTTAGGTACTGTCAAAACAAGATTCATAATTTTTCTCACATGATGCCTATGGTACCATAACATTTCTAAAATTTATATTAAGCAATATAAGCCATAGAAACTAGAAAACAAGCAAACTATGCATCGAAAACCAAATCTGTTAAAAACAAAATAGTCTGTAGTAATCTGTAACTCTCAAATACTTCTGTTACTGCAAAAATCCTGAGAAATTAGGAAGCCCTAGGAAATTTGTTTATTAATCCTCTTCAAAAAATAAGTATTTTATCGCGCTTCTACTAAAAATTAAAACTAATCTCCTGGGCACAAAAGTTTCTGTTTTTCAGCAAGATCAAATCAACTATCACCGTAAGCCATCCCAAAGGTCTTACTTGGCACTTTATTGAAACAAAAGCTATAAAACATGATTACCACAATATAATAATCATGTGAACACACAAAAACAGTAGGTATAAATGTTGGATTGTCTCCCAACAAGCGCTTTTCTTTAATGCCTTTCTAGCTAGGCATGATGATTTCAATGATGCTCATATAAAAGATAGGAATTGAAACATAATGGGAGCATCATGAAGAATATGACTAGGACATTTAAGTCTAACCCACTTCCTATGCATAGGGATTTTGTGAGAAAACAACTTATGAGAACAAGAATCAACTTGCACAGGAAGGTAAAACAAACATAGCTTCAAGATTTTCAACACATAGAGAGGAAACTTGATATTATTGCAACTCCTACAAGCATATATTCCCCCCTCATAATAATTTTTAGTAGCATCATGAATGAATTCAACAATATAACCATCACATAAAGCATTCTTTTCATGATCTACAAGCATATAATTTTTATTACTATCCACATAAGCGAATATCTTCTCATGAATAGTAGTGGGAGCAAACTCAACGAAATAACTATCATGTGAGGCATAATCCAATTGAAAGTAAAATCATGATGACAAGTTTCATGGATATCATTATTCTTTATAGCATACAAGTCATCACAATAATCATCATAAATAGGGGGCACGCTATCATCATAATAAATTTTCTCATCAATACTTGGGGGACTAAAAATATCATCTTCATCAAACATAGCATCCCCAAGCTTGTGGCTTTTCATATCATTAGCATCATGGATATTCAAGGAATTCATACTAACAACATTGCAATCATGCTCATCATTCAAAGATTTAGTGCCATTTTTTAATGCATTCTTCTTCTAACACTTGGCACAATTATAGGAATCCTTATTTTCGCGAAAGACATTAAAAATATGAAGCATATGAGGCAACCTCAATTTCAATTTTTTGTAATTTTGTTTTATAAACTAAAATAGTGATAAAACAACAAACTAAAAGATTTTATTGCAAGATCTAAAGATATACCTTCAAGCGCTAACCTCCCCGGCAGCGGCGCCAGAAAAGAGCTTGATGTCTACTACACAACCTTCTTCTTGTAGACGTTGTTGGGCCTCCAAGTGCAGAGGTTTGTAGGACTGTAGCAAATTTCCCTCAATTGGATGACCTAAGGTTTATCAATCCGCAGGAGGCGTAGGATGAAGATGGTCTCTCTCAAACAACCCTGCAACCAAATAGCAAAGAGTCTCTCATGTCCCCAACACACCCAATACAATGGTAAATTGTATATGTGCACTGGTTCGGTGAAGAGATGGTGATATAAGTGCAATATGGATGGTAGATATAGGTTTTTGTAATCTGAAAATATACAAACAACAAGGTAGCAAGTGATAAAAGTGAGCACAAACGGTATTGCAATGCGTCAAAACAAGGCCTAGGGTTCATACTTTCACTAGTGCAAGTTCTCTCAACAAGGATAACATAATTAGATCATATAACAATCCCTCAACATGCAACAAAGAGTCACTCCAAAGTCACTAATAGCGGAGAACAAACGAAGAGATTATTGTAGGGTACGAAACCACCTCAATGTTATTCTTTCCAATCAATCCATTGGGCTATTCCTATAAGTGTCACAAATATCCCTAGAGTTCGTAGTAAAATAACACCTTAAGACACAAATCAACCAAAACCCTAATGTCACCTAGATACTCCAATGTCACCTCAAGTATCCACGGGTATGATTATACGATATGCATCACACAATCTCATATTCATCTATTCAACCAACACAAAGAACTTTAGAGAGTGCCCCAAAGTTTCTACCGGAGAGTCAAGATGAAAACGTGTGCCAACCCCTATGCATAAGTTCACAAGGTCACATAACTCGCAAGTTGATCACCAAAACATACATCAAGTGGATCACGTGAATATCCCATTGTCACCACCGATAAGCACATGCAAGACATTCATCACAAGGAGATAGAGGGGGAGAAACATCATAAGATCCAACTATAATAGAAAAGTTCGCAGTACATCAAGATCATGCCATATCAAGAACACGAGAGAGATAGATCAAACACATAGCTACTGGTACATACCCTCAGCCCCGAGGGTGAACTACTCCCTCCTCGTCATGGAGAGTGCCGGGATGATGAAGATGGCCACCGGTGATGGATCCCCCACCGGCAGGGTGCCGAAATAGGGTCCAGATTGGTTTTTGGTGGCTACAGAGGCTTGCGGCGGTGGAACTCCTGATCTAGGTTTCTTTTCGGGGGGTTCTGTATTTATAGGAATTTTTGGCGCCAGTCTCACGTCAGGGGGGGTCTCCGAGTCATCCACGAGATAGGGGGCGAGCCCAGGGGGTAGGACGCGCCCTCCACCCTCGTGGATGGCTCAGAACTCTTCTGGCCCAACTCTTTTACTTTGGGGGATTCTTTTGGTCCAAAAAAATCATCAAAAATTGACACGTCAATTGGACTCCGTTTGGTATTCCTTTTCTGTAAAACTCAAAAACAAGAAAAAAAAACAAAAACTGGCACTGGGCTCTAGGTTAATAGGTTAGTCCCAAAAATCATATAAAATAGCATATAAATGCATATAAAACATCCTAGATGGATAATATAATAGCATGGAACAATTAAAAATTATAGATACGTTGGAGACATATCAGTTAATCCCACGACATCAGAGTCCGGGGCCAACTCCAGTAAGGAAGCGGCTAAAAGTACTCAAACTTCCTCCCCTCATGGTAAGGATGGGACAGGCATCCATGCCATGGTTGCGCCTCCCCCGGTCTATGGAGGACCAGTCTCCACACCTCATATTAACAACCTTGGTCCTCCTCCTAAGCTTGTGAAGGATGATTTTGCTAATTGGGTTTTTCTTATCAAGTCTCATTTGAATCACAACTCAACCCATCTTTGGAGAATCATTGAACAAGGTTACTACCCTCATGATCCCTACCGTTGTTGTGCTGCATCATCCCTTCCTCTTTGGGGAAATACTGACGTAGTCTCGCAGACATCAATGACCTAAGGTTTATCAATCCGTGGGAGGCATAGGATGAATGTGCTCTCTCTCAAACAACCCTGCAACCAAATACAAGAAATATCTTGTGTCCCCAACACACCCAATACAATGGCAAATTGTATAGGTGCACTAGTTCGGCGAAGAGATCTTGATACAAGTGTAGTAATGATACTAGATATTGATTTTTGTAATAGGAACAATAAAAAACAGCAAGGTAAGCAAGTAACAAAAGTGCGCACAAACGGTATTGCAATGCTTGAAAATGAGGCATATGGTCCGTACTTTCGCTAGTGCAATCTCTCAACAATGCTAATATAATTGGATCATATAACCATCCCTCAATGTGTGATGAAGAATCACTCCAAAGTTCTTATCTAGCGGAGAATATAAGATGAAATTATTTGTAGGGTACAAAACCACCTCAAAGTTATCCTTTTCGATTGATCTATCCAAGAGTTCATACTAAAATAACACCAAGTTATCCTTTCCGATTGATCTATCTAAGAGTTTGTACTAAAATAACACCATATGATACACATCAACCAACTCTAATGTCACCTAGATACTCCAATGTCACTGTGAGTTCTAGTGAGTTGATTATATGATATGCACCAAACAATTTCAGAATCAAATGCTCAATCCAACACAAAGAACCTCAAAGAGTGCCCCAAGATTTCTACTAGAGAAACAAAGACAAGAATGTGCATAAACCCCTATGCATAGATTACCCCAATGTCACATCGGGAATCCGCAAGTTGAGTGCCAAAACACACATCAAGTGAATCAGTATGATACCCCATTGTCACTGATAATCCACAAGTATAGGGGATCACAACAATTTTTGAGGGTAGAGTATTCAACCCAAATTTATAGATTCGACACAAGGGGAGCCAAAGAATATTTGCAAATATTAGCAACTGAGTTGTCAATTCAGTCACACCTGGAGATTAGTTATGTGCAGCAAAGTGATCAGTAGCACAGTAATATGATAGCTTTGATAGTAGTGGTAGCTGTTGGGGAACGTAGTAATTTCAAAAAATTTCCTACGCACACGCAAGATCATGGTGATGCATAGCAACGAGAGGGGAGAGTGTTGTCTATGTACCCTCGTAGACCGGAAGCGGAAGCGTTAGCACAACGCGGTTGATGTAGTCGTACGTCTTCACGGCTCGATCGATCAAGCACCGAAACTATGGCACCTCCGAGTTCTAGCACACATTCAGCTCGATGACGATCCCCGGACTCCGATCCAACAAAGTGTCGGGGATGAGTTCCGTCAGCACGACGGTGTGGTGACGATCTTGATGTTCTACCGTCGCAGGGCTTTGCCTAAGCACCGCTACAATATTATCGCCTAAGCACATGGCTAAGAGATCAACGATCAATTGTTGTGTCTCTGGGGTGCCCCCTGCCCCCGTATATAAAGGAGTGGAGGAGGGGGCCGGCCAAGGAGGGTGGCGCGCCCAAGGGGGGGAGTCCAACTCCCACCGGGAGTAGGACTCCCCTTTTTCCTATTAGGAGTAGGAGAGGGAAGGAAGAGGAAGGAGGGAGGAAGGAAAGGGGGGCCGCCCCCCCTCCCAATTCAGATTGGGCTTGGGGGGGTGCCCCCTCCCTTGCTCCTTTCCCCTCCTTTCCACTAAGGCCCAATAAGGCCCATATACGTCTCGGGGGGTTCCGATAACCTCCCGGTGATCTGGTATTGTCCCAATCTCACCCAGAACCTTTCCGGTGTCCAAATATAGTCGTCCAATATATCGATCTTTATGTCTCGACCATTTCGAGACTCCTCGTCAAGTCCATGATCACATCCGGGACTCCGAACAACCTTCGGTACATCAAAATATATAAACTCATAATGAAACTGTCATCTTTATGTTAAGCGTGCGGACCCTATGGGTTCGGGAACAATGTAGACATGACCGAGACACGTCTCCGGTCAATAACCAATAGCGGAACCTGGATGCTCATATTGGCTCCTACATATTCTACGAAGATCTTTATCGGTCAGACCGCATAACAACATACGTTGTTCCCTTTGTCATCGATATGTTACTTGCCCGAGATTCGATCGTCGGTATCTCAATACCTAGTTCAATCTCGTTACCGCCAAGTCTCTTTACTCGTTCCATAATACATCATCTTGCAACTAACTTATTAGTTGCATTGCTTGCAAGGCTTAAGTGATGTGCATTACCGAGAGGGCCCAGAGATACCTCTCCAACAATCGGAGCGACAAATCCTAATCTCGAAATACGCCAACCCAACATGTACCTTTGGAGACACCTGTAGAGTACCTTTATAATCACCCAGTTACGTTGTGACATTTGGTAGCACACAAAGTGTTCCTCCGGTAAACGGGAGTTGCATAATCTCATAGTCATAGGAACATGTATAAGTCATGAAGAAAGCAATAGCAACATACTAAACGATCGGGTGCTAAGATAATGGAATGGGTCATGTCAATCACATCATTCTCCTAATGATGTGATCCCATTAATCAAATGACAACTCATGTCTATGGTTAGGAAACATAACCATCTTTGATCAACGAGCTAGTCAAGTAGAGGCATACTAGTGACACTCTGTTTGTCTATGTATTCACACAAGTATTATGTTTCCGGTTAATACAATTCTAGCGTGAATAATAAACATTTATCATGATATAAGGAAATAAATAATAACTTTATTATTGCCTCTAGGGCATATTTCCTTTAGTCTCCCACTTGCACTAGAGTCAATAATCTAGTTCACATCACCATGTGATTAACACCCATAGTTCACATCGTCATGTGACCAACACCCAAATGGTTTACTAGAGTCAATAATCTAGTTCACATCGCTATGTGATTAACACCCAAAGAGTACTAAGGTGTGATCATGTTTTGCCTGTGAGAGAAGTTTAGTCAACGGGTCTGCCATATTCAGATCCGTATGTATTTTGCAAATTTCTATGTCAACAATGCTCTGCACGGAGCTACTCTAGCTAATTGCTCCCACTTTCAATATGTATCCAGATTGAGACTTAGAGTCAGCTGGATCAGTGTCAAAATTTGCATCGACGTAACCCTTTACGACGAACCTCTTTTTTTGTCACGTCCATAATCAAGAAACATATCCTTATTCCACTAAGGATAATTTTGACCGCTGTCCAGTGATCTACTCCTAGATCACTATTGTACTCCCTTGCCAAAATCAGTGTAGGGTATACAATAGATCTGGTACACAGCATGACATACTTTATAGAACCTATGGCCAAGGCATAGGGAATGACTTTCATTCTCTTTCTATCTTCTGCCGTGGTCGGGTTTTGAGTCTTACTCAATTTTACACCTTGTAACACAGGCAATAACTCTTTCTTTGACTGTTCCATTTTGAACTACTTCAAAATCTTATAAAGGTATGTACTCATTGAAAAAACTTATCAAGCATCTTGATCTATCTCTATAGATCTTTATGCTCAATATGTAAGCAGCTTCACCGAGGTCTTTCTTTGAAAAACTCCTTTCAAACACTCCTTTATGCTTTGCAGAATAATTCTACATTATTTCCGATCAACAATATGTCATTCACATATACTTATCAGAAATGCTGTAGTGCTCCCACTCACTTTCTTGTAAATACAGGCTTCACCACAGGTCTGTATAAAACTATTTCCTTTGATCAACTTATCGAAGCGTATATTCCAACTCCGAGATGCTTGCATCAGTCCATAGATGGATCACCGGAGCTTGCACATTTTGTTAACACCTTTAGGATTGACAAAACCTTCTGGTTGCATCATATACAACTCTTCTTTAAGAAATTCATTAAGGATTGCAGTTTTGTTATCCATTTGCCAGATTTCATAAAATGCGGCAATTGCTAACATGATTCGGACAGACTTTAAAAATCGATACGAGTGAGAAAATCTCATCGTAGTCAACACCTTGAACTTTGTCAAAAACCTTTTTCGACAAGTCTAGCTTTGTAGATATTAACACTACTATCAGCGTCCGTCTTCCTCTTGAAGATCCATTTAATTTCTTTGGCTTCCCGATCATTGGGCAAGTTAACCAAAGTCCATACTTTGTTCTCATACATGGATCCCATCTCAGATTTCATGGCCTCAAACCATTTCGCGGAATCTGGGCTCATCATCGCTTCCTCATAGTTCACAAGTTCGTCATGGTCTAGTAACATGACTTCCAGAATAGGATTACCGTACCACTCTGGTGCGGATCTCACTCTGGTTTACCTACGAGATTCGATAGTAACTTGATCTGAAGTTACATGATCATCATCATTAGCTTCCTCACTAATTGGTGTAGTAGTCACAGGAACAGATTTCTGTGATGAACTAATTTCCAATAAGGGAGAAGGTACAATTACCTTATCAAGTTCTACTTTCCTCCCACTCACTTCTTTCGAGAGAAACTCCTTCTCTAGAAAGTATCCATTCTCAGCAACGAATGTCTTGCCTTCGGATCTGTGATAGAAGGTGTACCCATCTGTCTCCTTTGGGTATCCTATTAAGACACATTTCTCCAATTTGGGTTTGAGCTTATCATGATGAAACTTTTTCTTATAAGCATCGCAACCCCAAACTTTAAGAAACGAAAACTTTGGTTTCTTGCCAAACCACAATTCATATTGTGTCATATCAACGGACATAGATGGTGCCCCTTTTTAATGTGAATGCATCTGTCTCTAATGCATGACCCCAAAACGATAATGGTAAATCGGTAAGAAACATCATAGATTGTACTATATCCAATAAAGTACGGTTATGACGTTCGGACACACCATTATGCTGTGGTGTTCCAGGTGGCACGAATTTGTGAAAATATTCCACATTGTTTTAATTGAAGACCAAACTCGTAACTCAAATATTTGTCTCCGCGATCAGATCGTAGAAACCATATTTTCTTGTTACGACGATTTTCCACTTCACTCTGAAATTCTTTGAACTTTTCAAATGTTTCAGACTTATGTTTCATCAAGCAGATATACCCATATCTGCTCAAATCATCTGTGAAGGTCAGAAAATAACGATACCCGCCGCGAGCTTCAACACTCATCGGATCGCATACATCAGTATGTATTATTTCCAATAAGTCAGTTGCTCGTTCCATTGTTCCGGAGAACGGAGTCTTTAGTCATCTTGCCCATAAGGCATGGTTCGCAAGCATCAAGTGATTCATAATCAAGTGATTCCAAAATCCCATCAGCATGGAGTTTCTTCATGCGCTTTACACCAATATGACCTAAACGGCAGTGCCACAAATGATTTGTACTATCATTATTAACTTTGCATCTTTTGGCTTCAATATTATGAATATGTGTATCACTACGATCGAGATCCAACAAAACATTTTCATTGGGTGTATGACCATAGAAGGTTTTATTCATGTAAATAGAACAACAATTATTCTCTAACTTAAATGAATAACCGTATTGCAATAAACATGATCAAATCATATTTATGCTCAATGCAAACACCAAATAACACTTATTTAGGTTCAACACTAATCCCGAAAGTGTAGGGAGTGTGCGATGATGATCATATCAATCTTGGAACTACTTCCAACACATATCGTCACGTCGCTCTTAACTAGTTTATGTTCATTCTGCAACTCCCGTTTCAAGTTACTACTCTTAGCAACTGAACCAGTATCAAATGCTGAGGGGTTGCTATAAACACTAGTAAAGTACACATCAATAACATGTATACCCAATATACCTTTGCTCACTTTGCCATCCTTCTTATCCACCAAATACTTGGGGCAGTTCCACTTCCAGTGACCAGTTCCTTTGCAGTAGAAGCACTTAGTCCCAGGCTTAGGACCAGACTTGGGCTTCTTCACTTGAGAAACTTGTTTGCTGTTTTTCTTGAAGTTCCCCTTCTTCTTCCTTTTGCCCTTTTATTGAAACTAGTGTTCTTGTCAACCATCAACACTTGATGTTTTCTTGATTTCTACCTTCGTCGATTTCAGCATCACGAAGAGCTTGGGAATCGTTTCCGTTATCCCTTGCATATTATAGTTCATCACGAAGTTCTACTAACTTGGTGATGGTGACTAGAGAATTCTGTCAATCACTATCTTATTTGGAAGATTAACTCCCACTTGATTCAAGCGATTGTAGTACCCAGACAATCTGAGCACATGCTCACTGCTTGAGCTATTCTCCTCCATCTTTTAGCTATAGAACTTGTTGGAGACTTCATATCTCTCAACTTGGGTATTTGCTTGAAATATTAACTTCAACTCCTGGAACATCTCATATGGTCCATGACATTCAAAACGTCTTTGAAGTCCCGATTCTAAGCCGTTAAGCATGGTGCACTAAACTATCAAGTAGTCATCATATTGAGCTAGCCAAACGTTCATAACGTTTGCATCTGCTCCTGCAATAGGTCTGTCACCTAGCGGTGCATCAAGGACATAATTCTTCTGTGCAGCAATGAGGATAAACCTCAGATCACGGATCCAATCTGCATCATTGCTACTAATATCTTTCAACTTAGTTTTCTCTAGGAACATATCAAAATAAACACAGGGAAGCAACAACGCGAGCTATTAATCTACAACATAATTTGCAAAATACTATCAGGACTAAGTTCATGATAAATTTAAGTTCAATTTAATCATATTACTTAAGAACTCTCACTTAGAAAGACATCTCTCTAATCTTTTAAGTGATCACGTGATCCAAATCAGCTAAACCATAACCGATCATCACGTGAAATGGAGTAGCTTTCAATGGTGAACATCACTATGTTGATCATATCTACTATATGATTCACGCTCGACCTTTCGGTCTCAGTGTTTCGAGGCCATATCTGCATATGCTAGGCTCGTCAAGTTTAACCTGAGTATTCTGCGTGTGCAAAACTGGCTTACACCCGTTGTAGATGGACGTAGAGCTTATCACACCCGATCATCACGTGGTGTCTGGGCACGATGAACTTTGGCAATGGTGCATACTCAGGGAGAACACTTTTATCTTGAAATTTAGTGAGAGATCATCTTATAATGCTACCGTCAAACAAAGCAAGATAAGATGCATAAAAGATAAACATCACATGCAATCAATATAAGTGATATGATATGGCCATCATCATCTTGTGCTTGTGATCTTCATCTCCGAAGCAACGTCATGATCACCATCGTCACCGATGCGACACCTTGATCTCCATCGTAGCATCGTTGTCGTCTCACCAATCTTATGCTTCTATGACTATCGCTACCGCTTAGTGATAAAGTAAAGCATTACAGGGCGATTGCATTGCATACAATAAAGCGACAACCATATGGCTCCTTACAGTTGCCGATAACTCGGTTACAAAACATGATCATCTCATACAATAAAATTTAGCATCATGTCTTGACCATATCACATCACAACATGCCCTGCAAAAACAAGTTAGACATCCTCTACTTTGTTGTTGCAAGTTTTACGTGGCTGCTACGGGCTTAGCAAGAACTGTTCTTTCCTACGCATCAAAACCACAACGATAGTTTGTCAAGTTGGTGCTGTTTTAACCTTCGCAAGGACCGGGCGTAGCCACACTCGGTTCAACTAAAGTTGGAGAAACTGACACCCGCCAGCCACCTGTGTGCAAAACACGTCGGTAGAACCAGTCTCGCGTAAGCGTACGCGTAATGTCGGTCCGGGCCGCTTGATCCAACAATACCGCCGAACCAAAGTATGACATGCTGGTAAGCAGTATAACTTATATCGCCCACAACTCACTTGTGTTCTACTCATGCATATAACATCAACGCATAAAACCTGGCTCGGATGCCACTGTTGGGGAACGTAGTAATTTCAAAAAATTTCCTACGCACACGCAAGATCATGGTGATGCATAGCAACAAGAGGGGAGAGTGTTGTCTACGTACCCTCGTAGACCGGAAGCGGAAGCGTTAGCACAACGCGGTTGATGTAGTCATATGTCTTCACGGCTCGACCAATCAAGTACCGACACTACGGCACCTCCGAGTTCTAGCACATGTTCAACTCGATGACGATCCCCAGACTCCGATCCAGCAAAGTGTCGGGGATGAGTTCCATCAGCACGACGGTGTGGTGACGATCTTGATGTTCTACCGTCGCAGGGCTTCGCCTAAGAACCGCTACAATATTATCGAGGATTATGGTGGAGGGGGGCACTGCACACGGCTAAGAGATCAATGATCAATTGTTGTGTCTCTGGGGTGCCCCCCCTGCCCCCGTATATAAAGGAGTGGAGGAGGGGGCCGGCCAAGGAGGGTGGCGCGCCCAAGGGGGGGAGTCCAACTCCCACCGGGAGTAGGACTCCCCTTTTTCTTATTAGGAGTAGGAGAAGGAAGGAAGAGGAAGGACGGAGGAAGGAAGGGGGGGGGGGCCCTCCCAATTGGATTGGGCTTGGGGGGGGTGCCCCCTCCCTTGCTCCTTTCCCCTCCTTTCCACTAAGGCCCATATACCTCCCGGGGGGTTCCGATAACCTCCCGGTGATCCGGTATTGTCCCAATCTCACCCGGAACCTTTCCGGTGTCCAAATATAGCCGTCTAATATATCGATCTTTATGTCTCGACCATTTCGAGACTCCTCGTCAAGTCCGTGATCACATCCGGGACTCCGAACAACCTTTGGTACATCAAAATATATAAACTCATAATGAAACTATCATCGTAACATTAAGCGTGCGGACCCTACGGGTTCGAGAACAATGTAGACATGACCGAGACACATCCCCGGTCAATAACCAATAGCGGAACCTGGATGCTCATATTGGCTCCTACATATTCTACGAAGATCTTTATCGGTCAGACCGCATAACAACATACGTTGTTCCCTTTGTCATCGGTATGTTACTTGCCCGAGATTCGATCGTCGGTATCTCAATACCTAGTTCAATCTCGTTACCGGCAAGTCTCTTTACTCGTTCCGTAATACATCATCTTGCAACTAACTTATTAGTTGCATTGCTTGCAAGGCTTAAGTGATGTGCATTACCGAGAGGGCCCAGAGATACCTCTCCGACAATCGAAGCGACAAATCCTAATCCCGAAATACGCCAACCCAACACGTACCTTTGGAGACACCTGTAGAGTACCTTTATAATCACCCAGTTACGTTGTGACGTTTGGTAGCACACAAAGTGTTCCTCCGGTAAATGGGAGTTGCATAATCTCATAGTCATAGGAACATGTATAAGTCATGAAGAAAGCAATAGCAACATACTAAACGATCGGGTGCTAAGATAATGGAATGGGTCATGTCAATCACATCATTCTCCTAATGATGTGATCCCATTAATCAAATGACAACTCATGTCTATGGTTAGGAAACATAACCATATTTGATCAACGAGCTAGTCAAGTAGAGGCATACTAGTGACACTCTGTTTGTCTATCTATTCACACAAGTATTATGTTTCCGGTTAATACAATTCTAGCATGAATAATAAACATTTATCATGATATAAGGAAATAAATAATAACTTTATTATTGCCTCTAGGGCATATTTCCTTCAGTAGCAACAACAATAACGGTAACAATGATAGTAATAGTTTTGTAGCACTGACAATAGTGATAGCAGCAGTAGTAACTTAGCAAGATCAATATCTAGGAAAATTGTAGGCATTGGATCGGCGATTTGTTGGATGATATTCATCATATAACAGTCATAACCTAGGGCGATACGGCACTAGCTCCAGTTCATAAATATAATGTTGGCATGTATTCCGTAAATAGTCATACGTGCTTATGGAAAGAGCTTGCATGCCATCTTTTGTCCTACCCTCCCGTGGCAGCGGGGTCCTACTGGAAACTAAGGGATATTAAGGCCTCCTTTTAATAGAGAACCGGAACAAAGCATTAACACACGGTGAACCTCAAACTACGGTCATCACCGGGAAGTGTCCCGACTATTGTCACTCCAGGTTTGCCAGATCATAACATGTAGTAGGTGACTATAACTTGCAAGATCAGATCTAGAACATTGATATAATGGTGATAACAAAAATGGTTCAGATCTGAAATCATGGCACCCAGGCCCAAAGTGACAAGCATTAAGCAGGGCAAAGTCTTAGCAACATCAATCTCAGAACATAGAGGATACTAGAGATCAATCCCTAACAAAACTAACTCGATTACATGATGAATCTCATCCAACTCCTCACCGACCAGTGAGCCTACGAAGGAATTACTCACTCCCGATGGAGAGCATCATGGAATTGGCGATGGAGGAGGGTTGGTGATGACGGAAGATCCCCCTCTCCGGAGCCCCAAACGGACTCCATATCTGGCCTCCCTGATGAAGAACAGGAGGTGACGGCGGCTCCGTATCGCAAAACGAGATAATTCTTCCTCCCTATTTTTTTTGGAAAATAGGATTTTATAGCGTCAGTTTTAGGGTCCGCGGGGCCACCAGGTGGGGACAACCTACCTGGGCGCGCCCTGTTGGGTTGTGCCCACCCAGGTGCCCCCATCCGGTGGTTCTTGGCTCCAGAAATTATCTTTATTCGTATAAATATTCCTTGCAAAGTTCCGTTCCAATCCGAAAACTTTTATTTCTACACAAAAACAACACCATGGTAGTTGTGCTAAAAACAACGTCAGTCCAGGTTAGTGTTCATTCAAATCATGCAAATTAGAGTCCAAAACAAGAGGACAAGCGTTAGGAAAAGTAGATACGACGGAGACGTATCAACTCCCCCAAGCTTAAACCTTTGCTTGTCCTCAAGCAATTCAGTTGATAAACTAAAAGTGAAAAAGGAAAACTTTTACAGACTCTTTTCCTCTTGTTTGCATAAATAATCTTAAATAGCACCTAGGTTTTTGGCCAAGATTATAACTAAGCATGTTGACAATAACTCTTAAAAATTATATTAATCTCATATCAATGACATAATTAGCCAGCGAGCAATAATAAGATATCTCAAACAACAACACGTTGTCAAAACAACCATGCTATAATATGACAATAGTGGTATCTTGCTAGCCCTTTCTGAGACCGCAAAACATAAATGCAGAGCACCCCCAAAGTTCAAGCAGCGACTGAACATTGTAATTCATGGTAGAAAAGATCCAGTCATGATGCACCCAACATTAGCTACACACAATGCATGAGCATGCCATCAGTGCTCTCAGGTTTTGGCGCTTATTTGAGAAGGTGATGACACAACATAAAAATAAATAGATAGTCCCTTCGCAGAGGGAAGCAGTGATTTGTAGAGGTGCCAGAGCTCAAGTTTTAAAAACATAGGTAAATGAAACTTTTGAGAGGTGCACCCTTCTTGTTTACTTCGTGACCCTCAGTTATCAATGTCTTCCATTCTAAACACATTAGTGGAGGTTCCCAAGCGACAAAGTAAAGCTTATGACTCTGTAGGAGTTTTTGTTTGATTATTTGTAAGCTCTTTTCTTTTTGCAATTAGGGACTGGGAATCCCTATTACCGCCCCTTCTCGTGCAATGACGAGTGAATAAACACTCATCATGAGATTAAACCGCTTAGCATGGAAGATACCAACTGCCTCCTGTCGCTCTATGAACAATCCAGGCACACAAAAAGGATATTTATTTGAAGTTTTTAGAGGTGGCACATGCAAATTTACTTAGGACGGTAGTGTAATACCGCATATAGGTAGGTATGGTGGACTCATCTGGAATAACTTGGGTTCAAGGTTTTTGATGCGCAAGCAGAATTCCCGCTTAGTACATGCGAAGGATAGCAAATAGGTCGAGAAGCAAATAAAAAGGGAAAAGAAAAACGAGAAAAACTATTTACACGGGAAAGCTCCCAACAAGCAAAAGAAGAACAAGGAAATCTCTTTGGGTTTTTCTTTTTAGTGATACAACAATTTAAAATAGGAAGAAAATACAAATAGAAGCAGGAAATATTTTTTGGATTTTCTCAAAGTTTTTAAAACACACAAGAAGAAAGCGAGAAAATAAATTTAACAAGGATAATACAATGAAAAAGTGTGAACACCGACAACTGAAAATGGAATGTGTGAACATGAATGTAATGGCGGTGAGAAATACGTACCCCCGAAGCTTAGGCTTTTGGCCTAAGTTGGTCTAGGGCCACTCGAAGAGACCATGGGGGTCCTATGTTGAAATGCTGAGGAGCTAGCACATGAGGATTGATGTTTGCTTGAACTATGCTGATATTTCCCCAAAGAGGAAGGGACGATGCAACACAGCAAGGTAGGTATTTCCCTCAGTGATGAGAACAAGGTTATCGAACCAGCAGGAGAACCACGCAACACCATGTAAACAGCTCCTGCACACAAAGAACAAATACTTGCAACCCAACGTAAGAGAGGGGTTGTCAATCCCTCATGGGTAAAAAGATAGGTAAAATTGTAGTAGATTGGATAAATGGATCTCGCAGGAACGCGAGATAAAATAAATAAATAAAAAATACATCAAGGTATTTTTGGGTTTTTGGATTAATAGATCTGAAAATAAAAGCAAATAAAAATAGATCGTGAAGGAAAATATAATAAAGAAGAGACCCGGGGGCCGTAGGTTTCACTAGTGGCTTCTCTCAAGAAAAATAGTAAATGGTGGGTAAACAAATTACTGTTGGGCAATTGATAGAACTTCAAATAATCATGACAATATCCAGGCAATGATCATTATATAGGCATCATGTCCAAGATTAGTAGACCGACTCCTGCCTGCATCTACTACTATTAGTCCACACATCGACCGCTATCCAGCATGCATCTAGTGTATTAAGTTCATGGAGAAACGAAGTAATGCAATAAGAACGATGACATGATGTAGACAAGACCCATATCGGTATCCATAGTAGCAATGATACATATGTGTTGGTTCCCCTTCTGTCACTGTCAGGACCCGGTTTTCGGGATATTAATTTCCCAGAAAATGGCCCTTGTACTCACCAGCCCCAGGATTACTGTTAGCTGATGAGACACCAACTTGATACAGAAACTCCAAGCAAAATACAAAATGTGTACTACAAGACCATCCTGGCCTATGAGTACAACAAATGGCTTCTAGTGGTTGATGGCGGAAGCGGTTTGTGGTTCATCAACGTCTATGGGACTCCATTTCCCACAGGAACAGCTGACCTGGATAACTCCTATCTTCGCGAGGCTACTATAACCATTGCGTAGGTTCTGGGGCTGTCATCGCAACGCTCCTCTCCAAGAAATATGGCCAAGACAATAGCCAGGGACAAGCCAGTGAGTACTTTGAATGTACTCGCAAACATTATGAACACATGTATAATATAACAATTGATAATCATGCTCCGAAATATTTCATGATCACAACGTCAGTCACAAAATAAGAATCCATAATGCACGCAAGCAGGTTATTCATATACAACATGAATATGTAATAAGGGAGTAGAAATAGAATGCACCGATCGGGTGTCTGAAGCGACGCCTCGAAAAGATAATAATATAAGGCATGCCTCAGTCGGGCGTCTGAGCGACGTCTCATAAAGGGCTTATAAAGGAAATAAGGAGCAAACATGCCACAGTCGGGCGTCTGTGTGACACCACATAAAGGGCTCATAAAGTAATTAAATAACAAGCATGCTACAGTCGGGTGTCTCGGCAACACCACATAAAGGGCTTATAAAGTAAATGAATAACAAGCATGCCACAGTCGGGCATCTCCGCGACACCACATAAAGGGCTTATAAAGTAAATGGATAACAAGCATGCCACAGTAGGGCATCTCCGCGACACCAGGATACGTCTCCAACTTATCTATAATTTTTGATTGCTCCATTCTATATTATCTACTGTTTTGGACTATATTGGGCTTTATTTTCCACTTTTATATTATTTTTGGGACTAAGCTATTAACCAGAGGCCCAACCCATAATTGCTGTTTTTTTGCCTATTTCAGTGTTTCGAAGAAACGGAATATCAAACAGAGTCCAAACGGAATAAAATCTTCGGGAACGTGATTTTCTCACCGAACATGATCCAGGAGACTTGGACCCTGCTCCAAGGAACAAAAGAGGCGGCCACGAGGGTGGGGGGCACCCCTCCCTAGGGGGCGCCCCCTGCCTCGTGGGCCCCTCGTTGCTCCTCCGGCGTACTTCTTCCTCCTATATATACACACGTACCCCCAAACGACCAGAACAGGAGCCAAAAACCTAATTCCACCGCCGCAACTTTTTGTATCCACGAGATCCCATCTTGGGGCCTGTTCCGGAGCTCCGCCGGAAGAGGGCCGTCATCACGGAGGGCTTCTACATCATCATAGCCTCTCCGATGAAGTGTGAGTAGTTTACCTCAGACCTTTGGGTCCATAGTTAGCAGCTAGATGGCTTCGTCTCTCTCTTTGAATCTCAGTACAAAGTTCTCCCCCTCTCTTGTGTAGATCTATTCGATGTAATCTTCTTTTTACGGTGTGTTTGTTGAGACCGATGAATTGTGGGTTTATGATCAAGTCTATCTATGAACAATATTTGAATCTTCTCTGAATTCTTTTATGTATGATTGGTTATCTTTGCAAGTCTCTTTGAATTATCCGTTTGGTTTGGCCAACTAGATTGGTAGTTCTTGCCATGGGAGAAGTGCTTAGCTTTGGGTTCGATCTTGTGGTGTCCTTACCTAGTGACAGAAGGGGCAGCAAGGCACGTATTGCATCGTTGCCATCGAGGATAACAAGATGGGGTTTATTTCATATTGCATGAATTTATCTCTCTACATCATGTCATCTTGCTTAAGGCGTTACTCTGTTTTTAACTTAATACTCTAGATGCATGCTGGATAGCGGTCGATGAGTGGAGTAATAGTAGTAGATGCAGAATTGTTTCGGTCTACTTCTCACGGACGTGATGCCTATATTACATGATCATGCCTAGATATTCTCATAACTATGCTCAATTCTGTCAATTGCTCAACAATAATTTGTTCACCCACCGTAGAATACTTATGCTCTTGAGAGAAGCCACTAGTGAAACCTATGGCCCCCGGGTCTATTCTCATCATATCAATCTCCATTACTTTATTATTGCTTTGCTTTTTTACTTTGCTTTTACTTTTTAATTTGCATCTTTACCAAAAATATTATATCTATCAGATCTCACTCTCGTAAGTGACCGTGAAGGGATTGACAACCCCTAATCGCGTTGGTTGCGAGTAGCTATCGTTTTGTGCAGGTACGAGGGACTTGAGCATGGCCTCCTACTGGATTGATACCTTGGTTCTCAAAAACCGAGGGAAATACTTACGCTACTCTGCTGCATCATCCCTTCCTCTTCGGGGAAAACCAACGCAAGCTCAAGACATAGCAAGAAGGATTTCTGGTGCCGTTGCCGGGGAGTCTACGCAAAAAGTCAACATACCAAGTACCCATCACAATCCATATCTCTCGCATTACATTATTTGCCATTTGCCTCTCGTTTTCCTCTCCCCGCAATTCACCCTTGCCGTTTTATTCGCCCTCTCTCTCTCTATCCTCCCTCTCTATTTGCCTCTTTTTGCCCGCTTGCCTCTTGTTTGCTCGCGTGCTAGTTTGTTTGCTTGTCGTCATGGCCAGTCTCATATCTTCCCCGTTGTCTCCCGAGAGTGAAGTTCTAAATTTTAAACAAAGGGAGGGAGAAAATCTAAAAGATGCTTGGTATAGAATTTGCAATGCTCAAAATAGATCTACCAGGAAGCAATCTACCTTAGTTCTTCTCCGCAATTTTTATGTAGGTGTTAACCCTTGGTATAGATATATCCTCGATACCATTACCGGAGTGAACTTCTTGGGTAGCCATACTTTTGATTCTTATAATGCTATGCTAAATTTATTTGGCTCACCACCTCTTTTGGTTAATGGAACCACGTTAACTTTGGAGCATGTTATGCAAAGACTTGAAATTATTGAAAATAAAGTTGCTACTATTGAATCAATTGAAAATATAGATAAAAAGATCCACAATCAAATTACTCAATATGGATATAAGGTAGGAATGACTCTGAAAAATATTAAGGAAAAGGGACCCATAGTTAATGAGAAGATAAACTTAGATTCTACTAGAATTGATAAACTTGAGGGTATCATTACAAACTTGGGAACCGCTTTTTCTTCCATAATGAATACTACAAGTCCACTACTAAAATTGCCAAGCTTATGTATGTTCCTAAAAATAAGGGTGAATCATCTACTAAGGAAACTGCGGATCTTAAATTTATAAGTATTCATCCTAATCTTTTTGCTATCATTAAGGAACCGATTGCTACAAATGAATTTTTCAATCTTGTGCCTAAAAGTTTGATAATCACTAGAAAGAAAGAATTCATAAGGGAAATAGATGCCTCATCGAAGAATTGCCTACCAAAGATGGCAATACCTAGATCTATCCTCGCTTTTATGCCTAGCTAGGGGCGTTAAACGATACCGCTTGTTGGGAGGCAACCCAATTTATTTTTATTCCTTGCTTTTTGCTCCTTCTTAGTAATAAATAAATTATTTAGCCTCTGTTTTGGTTGTGTTTTTTGTGTTTAATTAGTGTTTGTGCCAAGTAGAACTGTTGGGAAGACTTGGGGAAAGTCTTGTTGAACTTGCTGTAAAAAACAAAAACTATAGCGCTCACGAGAACTGCTGTATTTTTTATTTGAAGAGTGCTATTTAGTTAATTATTTTTGAAGATGATTAATAGATAAATTCCTCATTTCCGGCAATTTATTTTAGAATTTTTGGGGTTCTAGATCTTGCGCTAGCTACAGATTACTACAGACTGTTCTGTTTTTGACAGATCCTGTTTTTCGTGTGTTGTTTGCTTATTTTGATGAATCTATGGCTAGTAAAATAGTTTATAATCCATAGAGAAGTTGGAATACAGTAGTTTTAAAACCAATATAAATAAAGAATGATTTCATTACAGTACCTTGAAGTGGTCTTTTGTTTTTCTTTCGCTAAAGGAGCTCACGAGTTTTCTATTTTGAGTTTTGTGTTGTGAAGTTTTCAAGTTTTGGGTGAATTCTTTTGATGGATCATGGAACAAGGAGTGGAAAGAGACTAAGCTTGGGTATGCCCATGGAACCCCCAAGATAATCCAAGGACACCAAAAAGTCAAAGCTTGGGGATGCCCCGGAAGGCATCCCCTCTTTCGTCCACTTTGATCGGTAATTTACTTGGAGCTATATTTTTATTCACCAACATGATATGTGTTTTGCTTGGAGCGTCTTGTATTATTTGTGTATTTGTGTCTTAGTATGCCACAATCATCCTTGCTGTACACACTTTTTTAGAGAGCCATACATGAATTAAAATTTGATAGAATACTCTATGTGCTTCACTTATATCTTTTGAGCTAAGTAGTTTTGCTCTATGTGCTTCACTTATATCTTTTGAGCGTTATAATTTTGCTCCATGTGCTTCACTTAGATCTTTTAGAGCATGGTGGTGGATTTGTTTTAAAGAAACTATTGATCTCTCATGCTTCACTTAAATTATTTTGAGAGTCTCTTAATAGCATGGTAATTTGCTTAATAATAATATGCTTGGTATTCAAGATTTGTGAAACTTTCTTTTGAGTGTGTTGAATACTAAGAAAAGATTGAGGCATGATAATTGTTTTGAGATATGGAGGTGATAATATTAAAGTCATGCTAGTTGAGTAGTTGTGAATTTAAAGAATACTTGTGTTAAAGTTTGTGATTCCCGTAGCATGCACGTATGGTGAACCGTTATGTGATGAAGTCGGAGCATGATTTATTTATTGATTGTCTTCCTTATGAGTGGCGGTCGGGAATGAGCGATGGTCTTTTCCTACCAATCTACCCCCCTAGGAGCATGCGTGTAATACTTTGCTTTGATAACTTCTAGATTTTTGCAATAAGTATATGAGTTCTTTATGACTAATGTTGAGTCCATGGATTATACGCACTCTCACCCTTCAACCTTTGCTAGCCTCTCTAATACCGCACACCTTTCACCGGTATCATACACCTACCATATACCTTCCTCAAAATAGCCACCATACCTACCTATTATGGCATTTCCATAGCCATTCCGAGATATATTGCCATGCAACTTTCCACCATCTAGTTCATCATGACACATTCATCATTGTCATATTGCATATCCCGGTACACCGCTGGATGCATTCATATAGAGTCATATTTTGTTCTAAGTATCGAGTTGTAATTGTTGAGTTGTAAGAAAAATAAAAGTCTGATGATCATCATTATTAGAGCATTGTCCCAAGTGAGGAAAGAATGATGGAGACTATGATTCCCCCATAAGTCGGGATGAGACTCCGGACAAAAAATAAATAAAAGAGGCCAAAGAAGCCCAAATAAAAAGAGGCCATAAAATAAGAAAAGGAGAAAAGGCCCAAATAATAATAATAAAAAAATATATATGAGAGAAAAAGAGAGAAGGGACAATGTTACTATCCTCTTACCACACTTGTGCTTCAAAGTAGCACCATGATCTTCATAGTAGAGAGTCTCTCATGTTATCACTTTCATATACTAGTGGGAATTTTACATTATAGAAGTTGGCTTGTATATTCCAATGTTGGGCTTCCTCAAATTGCCCTAGGTCTTCATGAGCAAGCAAGTTGGATGCACACCCACTTAGTTTCGTTTTGAGCTTTCATATACTTATAGCTCTAGTGCATCCGTTGCATGGCAATCCCTACTCACTCACATTGATATCTATTGATGGGCATCTCCATAGCCCGTTGATACGCCTAGTTGATGTGAGACTATCTTCTCCTTTTTGTCTTCTCCACAACCACCATTCTATTCCACCTATAGTGCTATATCCATGGCTCACGCTCATGTATTGCGTGAAGATTGAAAAAGTTAGAGTATGAAACAATTGCTTGGCTTGTCATCAGGGTTGTGCATGATTTAAATACTTTGTGTGGTGAAGATAGAGCATAGCCAGACTATATGATTTTGTAGGGATAACTTTCTTTGGCCATGTTATTTTGAGAAGACATAATTGCTTTGTTAGTATGCTTGAAGTATTATTATTTTTTATGTCAATATAAACTTTTGTCTTGAATCTTTCTAATCTTAATATTCATACCACAATTAAGAAGATTTGCATTGAAATTATGCCAAGTAGCACTCCGCATAAAAAATTCTCTTTTTGTCATTTACCTACTCGAGGACGAGCAGGAATTAAGCTTGGGGATTTCTGATATGTGTCCAACGTATATATAATTTTTGATTGCTCCATGCTATATTATCTACTGTTTTGGACTATATTGGGCTTTATTTTCCACTTTTATATTATTTTTGGGACTAACCTATTAACCGGAGGCCCAGCCCAGAATTGCTGTTTTTTGCCTATTTCAGTGTTTCGAAGAAACGGAATATCAAATGGAGTCCAAACGGAATAAAATCTTCGGGAACATGATTTTCTCACCGAACGTGATCCAGGAGACTTGGACCCTGCTCCAAGGAACAAAAGAGGCGGTCACGAGGGTGGGGGGAGCGCCCCCTGCCTCGTGGGACCCTCGTTGCTCCTCCGGCGTACTTCTTCCTCCTATATATACACACGTACCCCCAAACGATCAGAACATGAGCCAAAAACCTAATTCCACCGCCGCAACTTTCTGTATCCACGAGATCCCATCTTGGGGCCTGTTCCGGAGCTCCGTCGGAAGAGGGCCGTCATCACGGAGGGCTTCTACATCATCATAGCCTCTCCGATGAAGTTTGAGTAGTTTACCTCAGACCTTCGGGTCCATGTTAGTATCTAGATGGCTTCTTCTCTCTCTTTGAATCTCAATACAAAGTTCTCCCCCTCTCTTGTGGAGATCTATTCGATGTAATCTTCTTTTTGCGGTGTGTTTGTTGAGACCGATGAATTGTGGGTTTATGATCAAGTCTATCTATGAACAATATTTGAATCTTCTCTGAATTCTTTTATGTATGATTGGTTATCTTTGCAAGTCTCTTCGAAGTATCCGTTTGGTTTGGCCAACTAGATTGGTAGTTCTTGCCATGGGAGAAGTGCTTAGCTTTGGGTTCAATCTTGCGGTGTCCTTACCCAGTGACAGAAGGGGCAGCAAGGCACGTATTGCATCGTTGCCATCGAGGATAACAAGATGGGGTTTATTTCATATTGCATGAATTTATCTCTCTACATCATGTCATCTTGCTTAAGGCGTTACTCTGCTTTTAACTTAATACTCTAGATGCATGCTGGATAGCGGTCGATGAGTGGAGTAATAGTAGTAGATGCAGAAGCTTTTCAGTCTAATTGTCACGGACGTGATGCCTATATACATGATCATGCCTAGATATTCTCATAACTATGCTCAATTCTGTCAATTGCTCAACAGTAATTTGTTCACCCACCGTAGAATACTTATGCTCTTGAGAGAAGCCGCTAGTGAAACCTATGTCCCCCGGGTCTACTCTCATCATATCAATCTCCATTACTTTAATCTTGCTTTGCTTTTTTACTTTGCTTTTACTTTTTACTTTGCATCTTTACCAAAAATATTATATCTATCAGATCTCACTCTCGCAAGTGACCGTGAAGGGATTGACAACCCCTAATCGCGTTGGCTGTGAGTAGCTATCGTTTTGTGCAGGTACGAGGGACTTGAGCATGGCGTCCTACTGGATTGATACCTTGGTTCTCAAAAACTGAGGGAAATACTTACGCTACTCTGCTGCATCATCCCTTCCTCTTCGGGGAAAACCAACGCAAGCTCAAGACGTATCACACCACATAAAGGGCTTATATGAGAACAATCATAGTGAATATCCAGGAGGTAGAACCATCCTAGGGATATTCAAATAATGTAAATGGTTAGTCCATAATAACAGTAATCATAATCATCATGAGTCACAAGTCATGATCCATGTTTTGGTTTAGCAATCTTTCCTCCGAAGACTGACACTAAGACCGACTCTTGACCCATCCCAGTCTGTAGTCCTTAACCATGGACTCTTGACCCATCTCTGCAGAGGGTGTACTCATTACCCATGAGCAACGGATTCCTTTAGTCCATCGGAACTAATTCCGTCTACAGTCTTTTAATCGAAAACACACTTGACCGCACACACCAGCCTAACTTACCGGTGTCTGGAATCACCCATGACACTCGTCAAGCGAAACTCTAAGTGGGAAGGCTACAACCTCGACTAGCATGGGATCACAAATTTATAACGCGTGCAACTAGGGGAGCTACCCCCTCGGCTCCAACCAGAAACACCCATGCCCCTGGACCAGGTGGCATGCCTACCGGATGCAGTCGATATCTTCCACCATGGCCTCTCTGTATGGTGTGTGCTAGGAAAGGGGTTGACAACTTACTGAACCGTACCCTACCTATGGCAGGGACAAGTGGTAGTACGAAACAAGTATGGGGGTTACTGGAACAAGACTCGATCTATGGTTGACTCAGGAGGTTAAAGCATTTCCTGCATGATAAGTATAAGAAATATATTTCACCCAATCAGACAGAATCACCACTCATCATACCTCCCCATGCCCTACCGGACATAACCGTCTCGACAAAGGATTAGGGACAAGCTCGTGTCTACCCAAGACAGAGGCTTTCCCGGATTCCTTCCGCTAGGCATGAAAGGCATACGAGGGTGGTCACTATCAGAAGCATATCAAAATCCTAACAGCAAGGAATCATCACTATGCACTCATGAATACGATCGTGACACCACATAAAATACCGAATACTTCACGTCAAGGTGGTGTCATATTTGCATCAAATGACACACAACAAATATTATGCCGGGGTTCAGAATGCTTGCCTTCAAGAGTATGCAAGTGGGGGTGCATTTTTTGAAAGTTGCCTCCCTCTCCAAAATCCTATTTAAGAAAAATTTAAATTAACACATAGTTTCAAAACACTACAAAAAAGTTGCTTGGAAAATTTTCAAATAAATATGAAAATAAACTAGACAAAATTTGAGAAACAACAGAGAAAGAATCAAATCAATTGGACTTATATTTAAAAAGTTATAGCCAGTCAAAGTTTATTAAAAAAAAATCTGTTTTTAATAAAAACCAGAAAAAGAAAACGTTTCGGCAGCACTTATGTTTTCCTCTAGCGAAGGTGTATTTGGAGGATTGCGCTTCCACTTAAAACACGCTTCGGCGGGGCTGGGTCGCTGACAGTGGGTCCATCGGGCCCACTTGTCAGGTTTGACCAGTCGCCCGTGCCTCCTTCCTCCTCTGGCTAAGCAGAGGCGGGGCTCCGACGATCGCCGTCGACGAACAGCGGCTCCCCATGGGGTTCCGAGGGCAGGGATGGATCCGCCAGTCCAGGGCGGTCCTCCCAGTGGTCGAAGGGCTGACGGGGACGAAGGGATTCGCCGGCGGCGAGCTCCACGGCGGACGGTGGCTTCGGGAGGATTGGGGTCTCGAGCTATGGTGGCTCCCGATCGTGTTTGAGAGGTGGGGTGGCTCCGCAAGGTCAAGGGGAGCCGAAGGGTGGCGCTGGATGGACTGGGGAGGCTCTACTCGTGACGCACGACACCGGAGCGTGGCGGCGGCCGAACTGGCCGGAGACGAGGAAGACGACCTCCCCCCTGTCGATTGCTGGCTATGGGAGTACTAGGGGAATGGCCTGAGGTTGCCTGGGGGTTTGGATGAGCTCGAGGGTCCCTATTTATAGCGGTTGAGGTCGGTTCCGACGGCGGCTGTGGATAGGAACGACGAACCGCCGTTCTGTAGCAGGCAGGGCGACATGGCGGCGACGGGCGCTAGCGGACGGCTCGAGGATGAGCTCGAGCTGTTCCAGAGGGCAGCTGGCGGGCTGGAGTGGCTCGGGCGGCGCCGTCCATGGCAGAGGCCTGCTGCGGCCGTCGACGGCTTGCGGTGTTGGCGATGTGGAGTGCTAGGAGGGGGCTAGGGCAGCTCTGCGACAAGGGAGGGGTCGGGGCGCACTGGTTGTGAGCGGGAATGGATCAAAACGGGCACGAGGAGGCAGCAGCCGGACGCGGCAACTCGGGCGCACACACGTGCAAAACGCGCACTTTGGCCGCGCCCAGAGCACGCACGCAAGGTGCTCGGCAAAATGCCAAGGCATGCCAGGAGGCTTGGATGAGGCTGGTAGTTAACAGGTTTAGGTTAGTGGAGGCTAGGAGATTAGTGGACATGCTGGTTAGTCAAAGCAAGCAGGTCCAACGTGCAAACTAAAAATTATGCCAAATCTGGCCATGCACACAAGGTGTTTGACAGAATGCCAGGGGCTTCTAGGCATCTCCTATGGTGGCCAGAAACTCCAGATCATAGTCTCTTTAGATGTAGGTGATGGTGGCAAGGTTAGTTTGGTAAGACCAGAAACTTGTTAGTGCAAGTTTTTGAGAAAACCAAATCTGGACAGAAAATGAAAGGCATTATTGCATGGACCAAAAATACTCCAATGGGTCCAATCTCCTGGACTCAAGGGTTTGGTAGGGTGGTTTACAAGCACGAGAAAGATCAAGGGCAATAGGGTAAGATAAGATGTGGTTGCAGTAGAAAACACCCAACTGGACCAGAGAGCAAAAGAGGATGATTTGCTCAAATTTTCCAAAGAACACCAGTGGGTTTTTGCCTAAAGTTGAATTATATACTCCGACTAACATCCCCTAATTTTGGTGGAAACTTTAAAGAAATAATTAAATAGGTTGTAGTGCAAATCACAAACTGGACCAGATTTGAAAATTTGGGGTAGGGCTCAAAATTTTCAAATGACTAAAAGAGATTTTTGCATAAAAGTGATGAGGGAACATCACATGACATCCCCAAATTTTGGTGGGGGATTTTAAAGAATTATTTGAAAGGGTTGTAGTGCAAATGGGACCCTAAAACTTATGAAAAATCATTTTTAAAGAAATAAAGCTCAGGGAAAATAATTGTAAAAATAATTCCACTGATAAAAAGAAATGGTCTTGGGAAGATATACAAGTCCAACAATATTTTTGGAAAGTTTTCACTTGGGGTAAAAACTCCATAATTCAGAGGAAAAGAGTGGTTCTGAAACCAAAGGAAATCCAGAAAATAAAAATTTAATTTACCAAGGCAAAATTTTAATTAATAAATCATGGTTAAATTTTTGGGGTGTTACAGTCACCAGGATCAAGCACCGTAAGATCGAACCCATCACAAAGCACCTCTTCCCATTGCAAGATAAATAGATCAAGTTGGCCAAACAAAACCCAAATATCGGAGAAGAAATACGATGCTATAAGTAATCATGCATATAAGAGATCAAAGAAGACTCAAATAACTTTCATGGATAAAAACATACATCTGATCATAAACTCAAAGTTCATCGGATCCCAACAAACACATCACAAAAAGGAGTTACATTATATGGATCTCCAAGTGACCATTGTATTGATAATCAAGAGAGAGAGAGAGAGAGAGAGAGAGAGAGAGAGAGAGAGAGGAAGCCATCTAGCTACTAACTACGGACCCGAAGGTCTACAAAAGACTACTCACGCATCATCGGAGAGGCACCAATGAGGATGACGAACCCCTTCGTGATGATGTCTAGATTGGATCTGGTGTTTCTGGAACTTGCGGCAGCTGGAATTGATTTTCATTGAATCCCCTAGGGTTTATGGAATATTGGGGTATTATGGAGCAAAGAGGCATTGCAGGAGGCCACGGAGGTGGGCACAACCCACCTAGGCGCGCCTGGGGGCCCAGGCGCGTCCTGGTGGGTTGTGCCCCCCTCGGGGCACCCCCCAGGTGCTTCTTCGACCCATTGGGTGTCTTCTGGTCCATAAAAATTCCACAAAAAATTTCGCTGCGTTTGGACTCTGTTTGGTATTGATTTTTTGCAATGTAAAAAGCAAGCAAAAAACATCAACTGGCACTTGGCACTATGTCAATAGGTTAGTACCAAAAATGATATAAAATGATTATAAAACATCCAAGAATGATAATATAACAACATGGGACAACCAAAAAATTATAGATACCTTGGAGACGTATCAAGGATCCCACTCCTGAGGCTCCGCCTGTGCTGCAACTAGGTTGTTCCGGTAGGCGACGATGTCCTCAGGCATAATCCTATATCCGCCCCTTGCAATAGGATCAAAAAAAGCAAGTGTAGGCAATGGAATAATATCACGAGTGTTTTCACTAAAAACCAGGTTATAAGGAATAGGAATGTTAGTGTAATCACCTGCAATAAACTGGTGGTGTTCCATGGCCGCACGATCTAGGTAAACCTTGGGCAAAGGATAATCATGCTGGCGTATCTGAACGTTAAAGTGAGTAGACAAGCGAGTAGCAAAAATACCACCATGTATTTTTCCCTTGGATTTGTTAATGTGGAGGTGACGTGCCACAGTAACTCCCAAGCTATAAGTGTTGTCGTCGTGAAGTGCGCGACATAAAACAACAAAGTCTGGAGCATTGTGTGCACCTACTTTCTCTCTAGCAAGCAAATACTTTGCAATGAATAAAGCAAAATAATGCACAACAGGAAAGTGTATGCTAGTGGCAGTTGATAACCCACAAGTATAGGGGATCGCAACAATTTTCGAGGGTAGAGTATTCAACCCAAATTTATTGATTCGACACAAGGGGAGCCAAAGAATATTCTCAAGTATTAGCAGCTGAGTTGTCAATTCAACCACACCTGAAAGACTTAATATCTGCATCAAAGTATTTAGTAGCAAAGTAGTATGGAAATAACGATAACGGTGGCAAAAGTAACAATAGCAGTTTTTGTAGCAACGGTAACAGTGGCAACGGAAAAGTAACTAAGCAAAGATCAATATGTGAAAAAGCTCATAGGGCAATGGATCAGTGATGGATAATTATGTCGGATGTGATTCCTCATGCAACAGGTATAACATAGGGTGACAGAGAACTAGCTCCAGTTCATCAATGTAATGTAGGCATGTATTCCGAATATAGTCATACGTGCTTATGGAAAAGAACTTGCATGGCATCTTTTGTCCTACCCTCCCATGGCAGCGGGGTCCTATTGGAAACTAAGGGATATTAAGGCATCCTTTTAATAGAGTACCGGACCAAAGCATTAACACTTAGTGAATACATGAACTCCTCAAGCTACGGTCATCACCGGGAGTGGTCCCGATTATTATCACTTCGGGATTGCCGGATCATAACACATAGTAGGTGACTATTGACTTGCAAAATAGGATCAAGAACTCACATATATTCATGAAAACATAATAGGTCCAGATCTGAAATCGTGGCACTCGGGCCCGAGTGACAAGCATTAAGCATAGCATAGTCATAGCAACATCAATCTTAGAATATAATGGATACTAGGGATCAAACCCTAACAAAACTAACTCGATTACATGGTAAATCTCATCCAACCCATCACTGTCCAGCAAGCCTACGATGGGATTACTCACACACGGCAGTGAGCATCATGAAATTGGTGATGGAGGAAGGTTGATGATGACGATGGCTACAGATTCCTCTCTCCGGAGCCCCGAACGGACTCCAGATCAACCCTCTTGATGAAGGTTAGGCCTTGGCGGCGGCTCCATATCGTAAAACATGATGAATCCTTCTCTCTAATTTTTTCTCCCCGAACGTGAATATATGGAGTGGGAGTTGAGGTCGCTGGAGGTCCACGGGGCCCATGAGGTAGGGGGGCGCGCCCGGGGGGGGGGGCACCCTGCACCCTCGTGGATAGGGTGTGGGCCCCCTGATGCTGATTCTTTTGCCAGTATTTTTTATTAATTCCAAAACGTGTCTCCGTGGATTTTCAGGTCATTCCGAGAACTTTTATTTCTACACAAAAATAACACCATGGTAGTTCTGCTGAAAACACAGTCAGTCCGGGTTAGTTCCATTCAAATCATGCAAGTTAGAGTCCAAAATAAGGGAAAAAATGTTTGGAAAAGTAGATACATTGGAGATGCATCAACTCCCCCAAGCTTAAACCTTTGCTTGTCCTCAAGCAATTCAGTTGACAAACTGAAAGTGATAAAGAAAAACTTTTACAAACTCTGTTTGCTCTTGTTGTTGCAAATATGTAAAGCCAACATTCAAGTTTTCAGCAAAGATTATGAACTAACTATATTCACAATAACATTTAGGTCTCATGTTTACTCATATCATTGGCATAATCAACTAGCGAGCAATAATAATAAATCTCGGATGACAACACTTTCTCAAAACAATCATAATATGATATAACAAGATGGTATCTCGCTAGCCCTTTCTGAGACCGCAAAACATAAGTGTAGAGCACCCCTGAAGATCAAGGACTGACTAGACATTGTAATTCATGGTAAAAGAGATCCAGTCATACTCAATGTAAATTAATAGCAATGCATGCGAATGACAATGGTGCTCTCCAACTGGTGCTTTTTGATAAGAGGATGATGACTCAACATAAAAGTAAATAGATAGGCCCTTCGTAGATGGAAGTAGGGATTTGCAGAGGTGCCAGAGCTCAAGTTTTGAAACAGAGATAAATAATATTTTGAGTGGCATACTTTCGTTGTCAACATAACAACCAAGAGATCTTGATATCTTCTGTGCTACACACGTTATAGGCGATTCCCAAACAGAATGGTAAAGTTTATACCCCCACCACCAACAAGCATCAATCCATGGCTTGCCCGAAACAATGAGTGCCTCCAACTAACAACACTCCTGGGGGAGTTTTGTTTGCAATTATATTGATTTGATTTGAGCATGGGACTGGGCATCTCGGTTACCGACGATTTTCTCGTGAGTGATGAGCGGAGTCCACTCATCGTGAGAATAACCCACCTAGCATGGAAGATATAGACAACCCTAGTTGATACATGAGCTATTCGAGCATGCAAAATAAAATTTCATTTGAAGGTTTAGAGTTTGGCACATACAAATTTACTTGGAACGACAGATAAATACCGCATATAGGAAGGTATGGTGGACTCATATGGAATAACTTTGGGGTTTATGGAAGTGGATGCACAAGTAGTATTCCCGCTTAGTACAAGTGAAGGCTAGAAAAAGACTGGGAAGTGACCAACTAGAGAGCGACAACAATCATGAACATGCATTAAAATTAATCAACAATGAATGCAAGAATGAGTAGGATATAAATCACCATGAACATAAATATCATGGAGGTTATGTTGATTTTATTTCAACTACATGCGTGAACATGTGCCAAGTCAAGCCACTCAAATCGTTCAAAGGAGGATACCACCCTATCATACTACATCACAACCATTTTAATAGCATGTTGGCACGCAAGGTAAACCATTATAAACTCCTAGCTAATTAAGCATGGCATGAGCAAATATAATCTCTAATTGTCATTGCAAAGATGTTTCATTCATAATAGGCTGAATAAGGAACGATGAACTAATCATATTTACAAAAACAAGATATGTCGAGTTCATACCAGCTTCTCTCATCTCAATCAGTCCAACATATATTATCATTATTTCCTTTCACTTGCACGACCGAACGGTGTGGATAATAATAATAGTGCACATGCATTGGACTAAGCTGGAATATGCAAGCATTTAATACGAGGGAGAAGACAAGGTAATATGGGCTCTTGGTTAAATCAACAATAATGCATATGGGAGCTACTCAACATTTTCATCATGGTCTTCTCCTCTCGACCCCAAAGAAAAGAAAATAAATAAAACTATTTACACGGGAAAGCTCCCAACAAGCAAAAGAAGAACAACAAATCTTTTTCGGTTTTCTTTTAATTACTACTACTACAGGCATGGAAAGTAAACAAGCTAAAAGCGACAACTAATTTTTTTGTTTTTTCTTAAGGTTTTTCAGACACACAAGAAGAAGGCTTAGAAAATAAAATAAACTAGCATGGATAGTATAATGAAAAAGTAATGAACACCGACAACTGGCATGAGTGTGTGAACAGGAATGTAATGTCAGTGAGAAATACATACTCCCCCAAGCTTAGGCTTTTGGTCTAAGCTGGTCTATGGCCACTGCTGGCCTGGTGGATATCCAAAGTTGTAGCTGGAATCGTACTGAGACGCAACAGCTACTGCCTCAAGAGCTGCAGCTTGGAGGCAAGCTGCCTCCGTCCTCCTCTCATACTCGTTTGCCTCCTCCATGGTTATAACATATCTCCCTTTTTCCTGAAAGTTAAAGAAAGTAGGAGCAGGGATGACAACATGGACAGTGCGCTGTCTGTCAAAGATTATTCGGTACTGGAGGAACTGTTCATTCCTCTCAAGAAACTTATGGCGAACATAACATTATAATCTAGATAAGCAAGAGGCAACTCTATATCGTTTCCATGTATGGGTACATCAAGATAATTAGCTACATGAGTTGCATAAATTCCACCAAACAAATCTCCACTTATACCGTTAAGATGCAACCTTCGTGCCATAATGGCCCTGTAGGATCGAAAGTATGTCTAGAGGGGGGGGTGATTAGACTACTTGACCAAATAAAAATCTAGCCATTTGCCAATTTTAGTTCTTGGCAGATTTTAGCTATCTTAGCACAAGTCAAGCAATCTCCACACAATTCAAGCAAGCATGCAAAAGAGTATATGAGCAGCGGAAAGTAAAGCATGCAACTTGCAAGAATGTAAAGGGAAGGGTTTGGAGGATTCAAACGCAATTGGAGACGCGGATGTTTTTGTCATGGTTCCGATAGGTGGTGCTGTCGTACATCCACGTTGATGGAGACTTCAACCCATGGAGGGTAACGATTGCGCGAGTCCACGGAGGGCTCCACCCACGAAGGGTCCACGAAGAAGCAACCTTGTCTATTCCATCATGGCCGTCGCCCACGAAGGACTTGCCACACTAGCGGTAGATCTTACGAAGTAGGCGATCTCCTTGCCCTTACAAACTCCTTGGTTCAACTCCACAATCTTGTCAGAGGCTCCCAAGTGACACCTAGCTAATCTAGGAGACACCACTCTCCAAGAAGTAACAAATGGTGTGTTGATGATGAACTCCTTGCTCTTGTGCTTCAAATGATAGTCTCCCCAACACTCAACTCTCTCTCACAGGATTTGGATTTGGTGGAAGGAAGATTTGAGTGGAAAGCAACTTGGGGAAGGCTAGAGATCAAGATTCATATGGTTGGAATGGAATATCTTGACCTTAACACAAGTGTAGGTGGTTCTCTCTCAGAAAATGTGTATTGGAAGTGTAGGTATGTTCTGATGGCTCTCTCTACAAATGAAGAGTGGGTGGAGGGGTATATATAGCCTCCACACATAATCTAACCGTTACACACAATTTGCCAAACTCGGTGGGACCGAATGGTTAAACTCGGTCGGACCAATTTAGCAAACCTAGTGACCGTTAGGATTTTCGGTGGGACTGAGATGCAACTCGGTAGGACCGATATGGTTAGGGTTAGGGCATAACGTAATCTCGGTGTGACCGATTACACAAACTCGGTGGGACCGATTTTGGTAATAAGCTAACCAGAGAGTTGGTCAGGTAAACTCGGTGGGACCTATTTGCTCATCTCGGTGAGACCGAAATGTTACAAAAGGGAAACAGAGAGTTTACATTGCAATCTCGGTGGGACCAATCGCTCATCTCGGTAAGACTAAAACGTTACGAAGGGAAATAGAGAGATTACAATCCCATCTCGGTGAGACAGAGATCCCTATCGGTGAAACCGAATTGCTAGGGTTTGTGGCAGTGGCTATGACATTTGAAACTCGGTGGCGCCGGATAGAAAGAATCGGTGGGGCCGAGTTTGACTTTTGGTTTAGGTCATATGTGGATGTGGGAAGGTAGTTGAGGGTTTTGGAGCATATCACTAAGCACTTTGAGCAAGCAAGCCATTAAGCAACACCTCATCCCTCCTTGATAGTATTGGATTTTCCTATAGACTCAATGTGATCTTGGATCACTAAAATATAAAATGTAGAGTCTTGATCTTGAAGCTTGAGCCAAACTTTTTGTCCTTAGAATTTTGAGGGATCCACTTTTCTCATCCATGCCAAGCCATTCATTGAGCTTTTCCTGAAATATTAATCTTGGAATAATGTTAGCTCAATGAGCTATATGTTGTTAGGAATTACCAAAACCACCCGGGAATAGTTGCACTTTCAATCTCCCCCTTTTTGGTAATTGATGACAACATATAGATCAAAGCTTTGACAAATGATAATAAGAGTGAAAGATATTGTCGCTTTGAGAAGTATGTGAAAAGCAAGAGCTCCCCCTAAATTTGTGCATATCTTAAGATTTGCTTGGACTGCAAATGCACAGTGAGTTAGGATCATGGGTTACTCTTCCATGTCACATACATCTTGGTGGAGCGCTCAAAATGATAAGAATTAAATACATGCACTCATCACCAAGCAAAGTGAATGATCATATAAGGATAAGTAAGATAATATCATCTAACAAGCATAAGTGTAGCTTATGATCAACCACATGATCATCAATGTCTCACAGATAATAGCATAGTATCTCAAGCAATCAAAAGACAAACAAAGTTCAACCACCAAAGCAAGAGAGAATAAAAAGCAACGCTCTCTCTCGCGCCTATGATATATACATTTTTCTCCCCCTTTGGTAACAAGTTACCAAAAAGTTCATAGAAAATGCATAGCACTAGAACGTCTCTCAGGCTTGGTCTTCAGGTGGTGGTGTCCGGAGAACTCCAAGGACGAAGGCTTCAGTCGAAGTAGATGGAGCTGATGGGGTAGGTGCTGGAGCTGGTGGCACTGAAGCTGTAGCTGGTGCAGATGTAGTGGCTCTAGTGTCTGGTACAGGCACTGCAGCAGATCTCTGAGCTCGAGGCACTCTGGCAAATGCATCAGTGGTTGTCTTGCCCTTCCTCTCCTGCATGTCATCCTGTAGCTGCTCCACAACAGACTGAATGTCAGTTACTTTGACATCTAAATCATAGAATTTTTGTTCCATGATTCTTTCCAGGCTCTCCTGGTTTTGAGTTAGGGTGGCCAACCCCTTCTCAATCCTCAGAGATGATGCTATCAAGTTACCAAGCTAGTCCTGCTTGCTTTTCAAAAAGTACTCAGATGCCTCCTCTTGAGTTGGCATCTTGGCAGCCTTCTCTTTCTTTGCCTTCTCCTTCTTTGCTTGTGCTTGCACTGAGGAGGGTTCATCTTCATTCATCACAACTTGGTTGTCCTCGAAGTCAGGATAGATAGGCAAGTGTTCCTTATCCAACAAGTATGTGCCTGTGCCCATCTTTGAGTTTATCAACTCCTGGATCTGTGGGGCATATCCACAACTTCTTTTCTAGTCAGCTGCAGTCCTCTTGATAGTCTCAACTATAAGGCTCATAACCTTGAACTTCTGTGGCACATCAAATATATGTAGCAAGTTAATTTCATGGCCTCTAATCATTCTGTGATCACCAGACTTGGGAAAGAGAGTGTGCCTAAGGATCCAATTGATTGTAGGCAGCCCTAACAGCAAGTGTTTTATTGACCCAAACTGGTGAGTCTCAAGATCATCTTCAGGAATCTCCTTGTACATATTTGCCATAGAGTTGTGATCCATCTTCTTCTTGGCATAGACATCCAAGTAATCTTCTTCTTCCTTAGGAGCATTGATCAGATTTTCCCATTCCTCAACAGTTGAGTGGTACCTTGTACCTTCAGATATCCATACTATCCTGCCATCTGGATAAAAGTGTGCTGTGGAGTAGAATTGCATTATGAGCTCCTCATTCCACTTTGTGAGCTTCTGCCCAACAAAGTCTGCAACTCCACAAGCACTGAAGCTGTCAAACACACCAGGATAGTGTTCCTCATTTTCCTTCATGTAGGTCCAGTTGACCCACCTCATATCACACACTATAGGCTTCTTGTCCAACAAAATTGTCTCATAGAAATCCCGCTGTTCCTTTGTGTGGAACCTGTAATCAACAACAGTCCTTCTCCTAGTAGCATATGGATCTATCTCTCTCCATTTCCTCAGTCCTGAGTCTCTCCTGATCTTCATGTTCTCAGCCACAGGATGAGCATCATTGTGGTCTGGAATTTTGGCTTCAATTTTCTCAGAACATGCTCTTCATCTTCTTCTTCAGCAACAGTATCAGGCACTGCGGCCTTGTTCTTCTCAGCAGCTGGTATGTTTCTGGTATTTCTCTTTGGTGCAGTCTTGGGCTTGGAGGCAGCTTTGGGTGCTTCTTTGGGCTTTGATTATGCAGCCCCTGTCCTGATAGCATCACCCATAAGCTTCTGTGCCTTGGGTGCTGGTGTAGCAACCTCTTCTTCCTCTTCTTATTCCATCATGGAAGCCTTTCCAATCACTCTGGCCATGGTATTCTTGACCCTTTCCTTCCTTTTCTTTCCTTCTGCAGCAGGCTCTTTGGGTTGAGATTCCAAAGATGCTTGAGAGGATGCTCTGGCCTTAGACATTGGTTGTCTTCCTGCTGGCCTTTTGATCTTCATCCCTGGCTTAACTGCAGCTGAGCTGTACTCCTTCTTAACCACTTTCTTCTTTGATGTGGCCTCATCTTCAGTGGCCACATAGTCTTCATCCTCAAACTCTGAAGTTTTCTTCTTGCTTGCTCTAGTGGCAGCCTTTGACAAATTGCTTGGGGTGCTCCTGCTACCATCATCTGAACTGCTAGAGGGACTAGTGCCCTCACTCAGGTGAACCTGCTCCTCTGACCTGTTCTGGCTGTCACTCTGGTCAGACATGTTGCAAACACTGACAGCAGACCCTGTGAATAGATATAGATGAGATAGAGTGGATGAGCATCACAAAATGCAGAGGGTTTTGCAAAAGAATGAGTCAAAAAACTTAGTTTTAGTTTTCCACAGAAAGCATTTCAGATCAACCGATTTGCAAACTCGGTGATACCGAAGCAGCTGTTGGAACTTAAACTAGTGAACTCAGTCAGACTGAGTCACAGTTTGGTGGCACCGAGACTGCTAGGGTTTCACAAAGTCCTGAACTCGATCACACTGATTTGCAATTCTCGGTCAGACCGAGAACCACATGTGCAATGGCCTTGGCCGAATTGGTGGAACCAAGTTTTGCAACCCGGTGGGTCCGAGATGGTTTCGGCGGAAAGCTAACCCTAAATTTTCGATTCAACTCTAATCTACGAAGTGTTTTGGCTGGATAGAAGCGTTTCAATCGTGGTAAGAATCATAATGAATACAATGTGCTAGGAATCGGACGGGGATAGCACTGTGATCGAGTCCATACCCTAGTTCGGCGATGAACTCGCTACGGCGGGGAAGAATTCCGTTGACGGTGGCAGAGACCAGCGACAGGAGGCGGCTAGCGACGAGGAGGACGATCCGGAGACCCAGGAGGCAGAGCGAGCTATGCGCGGGCGAAGGGGTTTCGGAGAAATTTCCAAAATTTCGCCCGTGAGTATATATAGCCCGACCGTGTCGGTGTGACCGAGTGGAACAACTCGGTGGCACCGCGATGCATAACTGTTGATAGTTACAGCAACTCGGTGTGACCGAAAAGTTCAAATCGGTTGCATCGAGATTGAAAACCTAGATCGACTTAGTGATCTCGGTATGACCTAAATGGATGAATCGGCCAGACCGAAACGCACAAAGAAGTTTAAGTCTATGACGAATCGGGGACTCCGAGTGCTCCTCACACAGAGTGGTTCGAATCTGACTTGATCAAATTTTGTGATGTAGCATGAACAGAGTTTGAGACAAAAAAAGCATAGATAGCTAGAGAGGGTTCTTAGGCATTCTTGTCCATCCACTTGGCAAAAGAAAACCAATCAATCAAAACAACAAGTGGATGTCCTCGAATGAGAAAAATATGCAATCAACATGTTCACACAATAAAATGGCAATTGAAATATGTGGCAAAGCATGCACAACCAATTCTAGCATCTATCAAACAATTTGCGATGACTAGGTCATCTATATATGAGTATATTGACTTAGGAGTCAAATGAGAACATTTGATCATAGGTCATACTCATCGTTTAAGCACAAGTGGGGTTACCACTTTTACATAAAGCATTGTTGTGTTCACACCATTAGAGTTGCTTTAGCTCAATTCTTAGAGTAAAGCTCCCCCTAGATGTGAGATCCCCCCTAAGAGGGATGAACTAACCTTGGGTTTTGTTGATGATGACTTCATGTAGATGTTGAATATGTGGATGCTCAATGTTGATGTAGATCATTTGGAGCTATCCATTGGAGTGAGTTGCACTTTAAATACCTACACGGGTTAGTCCCACAAGGAACAAACAAGGATATCCATAGACATAGAGTGATGCACACACAAGATGATGTCTATGAAAGCTTTTAGGTTACCTTGTCCCTTGTCTTACCAACAAGAGGGTTTGTGACTCCTTGAACTAGTGCAAGATGTGGAAGTTGATTGCACTTGTTCTTGCCAAGATGATAAGAGTGAAGTATGTTAGCGGAGTCACCCTCAAGAACTCTCTAGTTCTTCTTCTTCGGGATCCACACCATCTTGATGGGAATCCTCGGTGTTGTAGTTGTACTTGATGAAGTGGAACTTGAAGTAGTCTTGGAACCCACTTGACCGAGGCCTTAGGAGCTTCTTCAAATGCATCAATTTCCTCTTGAAGCTTGTCCTTGCCTTTTTGCTTGTGGTCTTGTGGTGGAAGATCATCTTGAGCTTGTGTCCCTTTGAGAGAAGTAGGATCATACTCCTCTTGTTGAGGAACAAACTTTGTCTTGGGGTATTGATCTTCTTCCCACTCAACTCCATTGGCATTGAACTTTCGTTCAAAACAAACACCTTGATTCTTCCGGTGCCTTCCTTGCTTGCGTACAATTTCCTCGAATTGCTTACTTCTGGCAAGGCTCTTGTAAACACCTTTCTCTATAATTCCCTTCAATAAGCTATTTTCTTGCTCAAGTGTAACTTGGCTAAGAGAATCATTAGTGGAATCAAGAGAACTACTAGAAGCAACAATATTGGATTTAGCATGATTATTGTTACTACTAGAGGAAGAATCTTTCTTGTTCTTGTTACTAGACTTGACTTGAGGCATGTAAGTGGATAAGAGTAAATGCTTGGCAATGTAAGAAGAACTTTTCTTGCGAAGATCATCATTGATTGCTTTTAAGAACTCATGCTCTTGCTCAAGGTTGAGCTTTTCAAAGCGCAATTTCTCATGAGTGCTTAAAAGTTCTCGATGATCTCCTAAGATAGTTTCATGAGCTAACTTAAGAGTGTTTAGTTCTTGAGTTAGAGACTCAATCTTCTCCTTATCATTGTCATTCGTTTTATCTTGATTAGCATGATTAATTGACATTTCATCATGGTATTCATCACTAGAGTTGTCAACAAGTAAATCATCATCACCTAACAAGTCATCTTCGTCACTATTGAAATCAACATACTCGGGGTGTGATACCTTTGGGTCTTTAGCCATGAAGCATGTTCCAACTCCTTCATTTGGTGAGTCAAATATGTCGTAGGAGTTGGTTGTCACAAGTGCTAGACCGGCAACACCTTCATCTTGAGTATATTCGGAGTCGGAGTGATAGCTTCTCTCGGAGTGGTTGTCGGAGTCGGAGCCGGATACCCATTCACCAACATGAGCTTGGTGTCTTCGTTTTGTGTAGCTCCTTGATGACTTGTCCTTTCTTTCCGAATCCTTGCTTCTCCGTGAGGGTCTTCGTTCATAATGATCATCTCTACTCCTTCTTTCTCTAGATGGTGATTCTTCTCTTCTACTTCTTCTCTTGGGAGAATCTTCTCTTCTCTTGTAGGTGGCCGTACACTCATTGGAATAGTGTCTGGGCCTTCAACAATTGTAGCAGTTTCACTCTCGACTAGAAGATCTTTTGTCATTGTAGGACCTTGATTTGGAGCTTCTCTCTTTGCTTCTACTCTTGTAGAACTTGTTGAAGTTCTTCACCATTAAGCTCAGTTCTTCATTGAAGGTTTGTTTCTCACTCGATGATGTGGGGGCTTCACATGAGGCTTTGAAAGCACCACTTGATTTGTTGTGAAGTTCCTCTTTATCCTTGAGTGACATCTCATGAGCAACTATTCTTCCGATGACTTCCGTTGGCTTGAGATCTTTGTAATTTGGCATCATTTGGATCAATGTGCACACGGTATCATATTTTCCATACAAGGCTCTTAGGATCTTCTTGATGATGAATCTATCGGTCATCTCTTCACTCCCTAAGCCGGCAATCTCATTTGTGATAAGAGCAAGCCTAGAGTACATTTCAGCAACACCTTCACCATCCTTCATTTTGAACTTGTCAAGTTGACTTTGAAGCACATCCAACTTGGATTCCTTGACGGAGTCAGTACCTTCATGCATGTCAATCAAAGTATCCCAAATTTCCTTTGCATTCTCAAGACGGCTGATTTTGTTGAATTCTTCGGGGCACAATCCATTGAAGAGGATATCACAAGCTTGAGCATTGTATTGTAGAATCTTCAACTCATCCGCGGTAGCTTCACGATTCGGTTCTCTCCCATCAAAGAATTCACCTTGCAAGCCAACACACACAATAGCCCAAACGGCGGGGTTATGTCCAAGAATATGCATTTTCATCTTATGCTTCCAACTAGCAAAATTATTACCATCAAAGTAAGGACCTCTACGGTGATAATTTCCCTCGCTAGACGCCATACTCTCCTAGGTTGTGAAACCAAGGCTATGACCAACAAAAGCTATGGAAATCAAAGCAAATGGAGACCAAAGCTCTGATACCACTTGTAGGATCGAAAGTATGTCTAGAGGGGGGGGGTGATTAGACTACTTGACCAAATAAGAATCTAGCCTTTTCCCAATTTTAGTTCTTGGCAGATTTTAGCTATCTTAGCACAAGTCAAGCAACCTCCACACAATTCAAGCAAGCATGCAAAAGAGTATATGAGCAGCGGAAAGTAAAGCATGCAACTTGCAAGAATGTAAAGGGAAGGGTTTGGAGGATTCAAACGCAATTGGAGACACATATGTTTTTGTCGTGGTTCCGATAGGTGGTGCTATCGTACATCCACGTTGATGGAGACTTCAACCCACGGAGGGTAACGGTTGCGCGAGTCCATGGAGGGCTCCACCCATGAAGGGTCCATGAAGAAGCAACCTTGTCTATTCCATCATGGCCGTCGCCCACGAAGGACTTGCCTCACTAGCGGTAGATCTTCACGAAGTAGGCAATCTCCTTGCCCTTACAAACTCCTTGGTTCAACTCCACAATCTTGTCGGAGGCTCCCAAGTGACACCTAGCCAATCTAGGAGACACCACTCTCCAAGAAGTAACAAATGGTGTGTTGATGATGAACTCCTTGCTCTTGTGCTTCAAATGATAGTCTCCCCAACACTCAACTCTCTCTCACAGGATTTGGATTTGGTGGAAGGAAGATTTGAGTGGAAAGCAACTTGGGGAAGGCTAGAGATCAAGATTCATATGGTTGGAATGGAATATCTTGACCTCAACACAAGTGTAGGTGGTTCTCTCTCACAAAATGTGTATTGGAAGTGTAGGTATGTTCTGATGGCTCTCTCTGCAAATGAAGAGTGGGTGGAGGGGTATATATAGCCTCCACACAGTATCTAACCGTTACACACAATTTGCCAAACACGGTGGGACCGAATGGTTAAACTCGGTCGGACCGATTCAGCAAACCTAGTGACCGTTAGGATTTTCAGTGGGACTGAGATGCAACTCGGTAGGACCGATATGGTTAGGGTTAGGGCATAATGTAATCTCGATGTGACCAATTACACAAACTCGGTGGGACCGATTTTGGTAATAAGCTAACCAGAGAGTTGGTCAGGTAAACTCGGTGGGACCGATTTGCTCATCTCGGTGAGACCGAAATGTTACAAAAGGGAAACAGAGAGTTTACATTGCAATCTCGGTGGGACCGATCGCTCATCTCGGTAAGGCCGAAATTACGAAGGGAAACAGAGAGATTACAATCCCATCTCGGTGAGACCGAGATCCTTATCGGTGAAACCGAATTGCTAGGGTTTGTGGCAGTGGCTATGACATTTGAAACTCTGTGGCGCCAGATAGAAAGAATCGGTGGGGCCGAGTTTGACTTTTGGTTTAGGTCATATGTGGATGTGGGAAGGTAGTTGAGGGTTTTGGAGCATATCACTAAGCACTTTGAGCAAGCAATCCATTAAGCAACACCTCGTGCCTCCTTGATAGTATTGGATTTTCCTATAGACTCAATGTGATCTTGGATCACTAAAATGTAAAATGTTGAGTCTTGATCTTGAAGCTTGAGCCAAACTTTTTGTCCTTAGAATTTTGAGGGATCCACTTTCCTCATCCATGCCATGCCATTCATTGAGATTTTCCTGAAATATTAATCTTGGAATAATGTTCTCAATGAGCTATATGTTGTTAGGAATTACCAAAACCACCCGGGGATAGTTGCACTTTCAGGCCCCCATGTTATATTGTTTATCACCTAATACCGCACTCTTGAGGACACTAAGATTTGGAACGCACATGTGACAAGCCTCATCTTTACCGTTAATGCATCTACCTACAAAGAGAGAAAAATAATGTATGGAAGGGAAGTGAATGCTCCCTATGGTAGGTTGTGTGATTTCTCTAGATTCCCCCACAGTGATACTAGCAAGAAAGTCTTTATATTCAGATTTGCGAGGTTCACTAACATTGCCCACTGCGGGATTTTACAAGCAGTATCAAAATCTTCTTGGTCCATGGTATATGATTTATCATAAAGATCGAATAAAATAGTGTGAGAATTGCGCGAGGAAGTAAATTTAAACCTCCTAACGAAGGAACCAGTTACGTAGTGGTACTATGGACACTTAGCTGACTCGAAGTCCTCAAGAACAGCATTACGCACATACACGTCAAATTTGTCCTTGATGCCTGCCTGGACCATAAACTCCTCTGACGGCCATTCACAAGGCCGCACTTGAGCTTCCCTCGGTGGTTCATCGTCCAGCTCACGTATCGCGAGCCTCGGTCCTTGCTTCCTTGAGGAACCACCTTGGTACATTTTCCTTTGCATTTTTCTTTCTTTGAAAAATTTCTGAAATTTTCAGTGACTCAAAATAAAAGTGAACCAAACTCAACAAGATTGATAGCAACTACTCCCACAAGTGCCTAGAGGCTACATCATGCATTAAAACTACTTTGGACCATATAAACTTGACATGCAAGCTCAAGAAGAGGGTCTCCTTAGCAGCAAAAATTTGCAATAAATAAAGCACTAGAACAAAAACTAATTGGACTATTGGAGGGGTCACATACCGAAGAACAATCTCCCCAAACAATTTTGTAAATGGAGCTTTGAGCAAGGAGATAAAAAATGGCAGCAAGATGAGCTAGAACACGGGTTTGAGCTATGGTAGGATTTTTTCTGGAGGAAGACGAAGTGAGTGGGTGCTGGAATAAGTGAAGGGGGTCCACGTGGGGCCCATGAGGCAGGGGGCATGCCCCAGGGGGATGGGCGCGCCCTGCACCCTCATGGCCAAGTGGTGGGCCCCCCCTGGTGTGTTCTAAGTGCAAGTAATTCTTAAATATTCTACAAAAAATCATATTTCATTTTGGGGTATTTTTTATTGCAAGGATAATTCAGAAAATAGACATAAAATATTGTTTTTGCTTTATTTAATCTAAATAACAGAAAGTAAAAGGAGGGTATAGAGAGTTGTGCTTTCTAACTTCACCCATCTCATGTTCATCAAAAGGGATCCACTAACAAGGTTGATCAAGTCTTGTTAACAAACTCTTTTCGAATCGCATGAAACCAGAGAATTTTCGAATAACACTAGGTTACCTCAACAGGGATATGCATGTCCCCAACAATAAGAATATCATATTTCTTCTTGACAGTAGGAAGAGGAAATTCAAAATCTCCAATAGTAATTGATAACCCACAAGTATAGGGGATCGCAACAGTTTTTGAGGGTAGAGTATTCAACCCAAATTTATTGATTCGACACAAGGGGAGCCAAAGAATATTCTCAAGTATTAACAGTTGAGTTATCAATTCAACCGCACCTGAAAGACTTAATATCTTCAGCAAAGTATTTAGTAGCAAAGTAATATGGAAGTAATGGTAGCAGTGGCAAAAGTAATAGTATTGGTTTTGTAGTGATTGTAACAGTAGCAACGGTAAAGTGAATAAACAAAGAGCAATATGTGAAAAGCTCGTAGGCAATGGATCAGTGATGGATAATTATGTCGGATGCGATTCCTCATGCAATAGTTGTAACATAGGGTGACACAGAACTAGCTCCAGTTCATCAATGTAACGTAGGCATGTATTCCGAATATAGTCATACATGCTTATGGAAAAGAACTTGCATGGCATCTTTTGTCCTACCCTCCCTTGGGAGCGGGGTCCTATTGGAAACTAAGGGATATTAAGGCCTCCTTTTAATAGAGTATCGTACCAAAGCATTACACTTAGTGAATACATGAACTCCTCAAACTACGGTCATCACCGGTAAGTATCCCGATTATTGTCACTTCGGGGTTAACGGATCATAACAAATAATAGGTGACTATAGACTTGCAAGATAGGATCAAGAGCTCACATATATTCATGGAAACATAATAGGTTCAGATCTAAAATCATGGCACTCGGGCCCTAGTGACAAGCATTATGTATAGCAAAGTCATAGCAACATCAATCTCAGAACATAGTGGATACTAGGGATCAAACCCTAACAAAACTAACTCGATTACATGATAAATCTCATCCAACCCATCACCGTCCAGCAAACCTACGATGGAATTACTCACGCATGACGGTGAGCATCATGAAATTGGTGATGCAGGAAGGTTGATGATGATGATGGCGATGGATTCCCCTCTTCGGAGCCCCGAACGGACTCAAGATCAGCCCTCCCGAGAGAGATTGGGGCTTGGCGGTGGCTCCGTCTCGTAAAACGTGATGAATCCTTCTCCCTCATTTTTTCCTCCCCGAACGTGAATATATAGTTGGAGTTGCGATCGGTGGAGCACCAGGGGGCCCACGAGGCAGGGGGCGTGCCCAGGGGGTAGGCGCACACCCAACCCTCATGGACAGGGTGTGGGCCCCCTGGCCTTGATTCTTTCGCCAGTATTTTTTATATATTCCAAAAATATTCTCCATTGATTTTCAGGTCATTCCGAGAACTTCTATTTCTGCACAAAAATAACTCCATGGCAATTCTGCTGAAAACAACATTAGTCCGGGTTAGTTCCATTCAAATCATGCAAGTTAGAGTCCAAAACAAGGGCAAAAGTGTTTGGAAAAGTAGATACGTTGGAGACGTATCAACTCCTCCAAGCTTAAACCTTTGCTTGTCCTCAAGCAATTCAGTTGAGAAACTGAAGTGATTAAGAAAAACTTTTACAAACTCTGTTTGCTCTTGTTGTTGTAAATATGTAAAGCCATCATTCAATTTTTTGATACGTCTCCAACGTATCTACTTTTCCAAGCACTTTTGCCCTTGTTTTGGACTCTAACTTGCATGATTTGAATGGAACTAACCCGGACTGACGCTGTTTTCAGCAGAATTGCCATGGTGTTATTTTTGTGCAGAAATAAAAGTTCCTGGAATGACCTGAAACTTCACGGAGAATATTTTTGGAATATATAAAAAATATCGGCGAAAGAATCAAGGCCAGGGGGCCCACACCCTGCCCATGAGGGTGGGGGGCATGCCTACCCCCTTGGGCGCGCCCCCTGCCTCGTGGGCCCCCTGACGCTCCACCGACCTCAACTCCAACTCCATATATTCACGTTCGGGGAGAAAAAAATAAGAGAGAAGGATTCATCGCGTTTTACGATACGGAGCCGCCGCCAAGCCCTAATCTCTCTCGGGAGGGCTGATCCAGAGTCCGTTCGGGGCTCCAGAGAGGGGAATCTGTCACCATCATCATCATCAACCTTCCTCCATCACCAATTTCATGATGCTCACCGCCCTGCGTGAGTAATTCCATCGTAGGCTTGCTGGACGATGAAGGGTTGGATGAGATTTATCATGTAGTCGAGTTAGTTTTGTTAGGGTTTGATCCCTAGTATCCATTATGTTTTGAGATTGATATTGCTATGACTTTGCTATGCTTAATGCTTGTCACTAGGGCCCGAGTGCCATGATTTCTGATCTGAACCTATTATGTTTTCATGAATATATGTGAGTTCTTGATCCTATCACCTATTATGTGTTATGATCCGTTAACCCCGAAGTGAGAATAATCGGGATAATTACCGGTGATGACCATAGTTTGAGGAGTTCATGTATTCACTATGTGTTAGTGCTTTTGTAGCGACCCGACCTCAGACGGTCAAGTCTCTGTGCTTTAGTGTCATCCCTGGATCGGTAATGCTGACACACAGCTCTTGAAGGATTTATAACAGAGTAGCAAGCACGCACTTATTACATGGAATGTCTCAAAATAGAACTTATTACAATGAATATGGCTTAAGGCCATCTAATATGATAACATCGGAAGGCTTGGAAGATAAAGTGAGTCCATCAACTCCAAAGGCATAGCTGAGCTGCATGGCAACAACCTAACGAACCTTACCCCTCGTCTGAAAACTCTGCAACATAATACGTTGCAGCCTGAAAACGGGTCAGCACATGGAATATGCTGGCAATATAACACAGTAGAGCAAGAACAGAATAATGCTATCACTACATGCATATTTGGCTGGTGGAAACGCTCTATGGTTATAGTTTTGCGAAAAACCAATTTTCCCTACAACAAAGGAATAGATTTTATTTAACTATCATGGTAGTTGAAACATCATTGAGAAGGTTCCGCCAAATCAATCCCAATTAAAAGTAATTATCAACCCAACAATATTAAATTTGAGTGATGAGATACATATGATAATCCAAGTACTAGATACTCAAGATGTCCACAACCGGGGACACAGCTAACCATGATTAGATTGTACACTCTGCAGAGGTTTGCGCACTTTTCCCAACAAGACTCAATCTCCTCCGTTGGATTTCTCGCACTACATGATGTTTGAGAAACGGATGACCGAGACACAGTCTTTCGGAAGCATTAACTCTCTACTCTGGATAGACCGTACCACCTACAACCCACTACATCTGCTAGTCTACCTCTTCGAGAGCTTCACGCAACTTACTTAACTATGCCAGAGCCCATAATGGCTTGTGGCTGCACACAGAAGTTTCTCGCATGAAATATCTCAGTTCCCTTTGAGCCTGGGTGGCGGACCTTAGGATTATCACACGGGTACTCCAGGATATCCTAGGACAACACTGGATTCTCCAGGTGCCCGACAAGAAATCCACCTGGATGTGTATTAAAGTTGCCACCTTATGTTGAACCATTAATTAACAATCTCACATCTGTCATGGATTCACTCACCCAAACCACGTCTATGAGCATAGCATAGCAAAATAAGCAATACGTAGAAGTAACACCCAAGGGTTTGATAATAACAGGGCGATAGGTTCTACCTCATCAACTACTTCCCAAACCCACATGTTATATCACAACCTAATCATGCAATGTTTGAGGATTGGAACTAATGCATAAAAACTGGGTGATAAAGGGGTATGATCAAAGTGTTACTTGCCTTGCTAATGATCCGCAAAACCTAGAGACTCGTAGTAGCACGGTTCACACTCCGGGTGTTCTATCGCAAACAAAAAATATCGTACATAAGCAATCAAGTAAAGAAGCATGGGTAAAACACAAATAAGAAGATCTAACCAGAAAGTTCAACTTAAGAACTATGGTTTGCAAAAAGAATCAAATCAAACGGAGCAACGAAACCCAAACTGCGAAAGAAACAAGATCCGATTACTAATCTGTACTAAAGTCAAATTTTCCAATACCAAAACCTTGTTCAAGTTGGTTAAACATAAAGAGGGCTTCGAGATGAAGATCTAGGCGCTTGAATCGCCTGATTCCGATAAACGAGCGAAAAGGTAAACTGAAACGAAAATCGTTTCAGAAATCGCGATCGAAAATAATCGCGAAAAGTCCTAGAAAAAGAAAATCTGACGAATAGGCTAACGAACGAACGTTCATTGTCTGCGGCTAAGGGACAAAAAGCCGTCCGTTAAAACGAAGGTACGGACGAACGTCCGCTAAATAACTAAACCGAGAAAACCGGCGAACCGATCTATTAATAATAATAAAAAACCGAAGCTAGGGTTTACAAAAGAAAACCGATCGGTTTTTTATTTAAAAAAACCGACGGCTACCTCGAACTCCGGCGGGCGGCGGCGACGACGGGCAGCGCGGCACGGCGGCGTGGGGCAGCAGCGTCGGCGGCGGCGACACTAGGCGGCGGCTCTAGGCGGCGACGGCGGCTCTAGGCGGCGGTGCTAGGGTTAGGGTTTGGGCGGCGGCGGGGCTGGTTGGGCTGCGGTGGGCTAGGCGGCACGGCTTATAAAGAGGGGTTGGGAGGAGTTCGGGCCGGATACGGCCCGTAGGTTGGTTTTTTAAAAAATAATTCCGACGTGCAGAAAAAGAAAGATAAGAAATACTAAACGGACTCCAAAAATCCCGAAACAAATTTTCCCCGTCCTCTAAAAATAGGCCGGACAAGGTGAACATTTATTTGGGACTAAAATGCAATCTTGAAAAACGCATTTTTCCTAATTCAAATAAAGTAGCGATAAAACTCCGAATAAAAATCTTATTTGATTTTAATATTAAATCTCCAATATTTCTTTATTTTGAGGAAGTCATTTATCCTGTCTCTTTTATTTTTATAAAAGAAATATTTGAAGATAAAATAATTAAAATCAAATGATCCTCTTTTTTTCAAAATTTGAGAAAACTCAAATATGAAAATAACGAAATTCCCAACTCTCTCCGTGGGTCCTTGAGTTGCGTAGAATTTCTAGGATCAAGCCAAACAAATATGCAAAAATATGATATGCATGCATGATCTATGTATAACATTCCAAATTGAAAATTTGGGATGTTGCAAGTCTACCCCCCTTAAGATGAATCTCGCCCTCGAGATTCGGGTTGGCTACAAAATAGGTGTGGGTGGTCTTTGCGAAGATCATCCTCCCGTTCGCAGGTGGCTTCATCCTCGGTATGGTGGCTCCACAGAACTTTGCAAAACTTGATAACCTTGCTGCGGGTGACTTGACTGGCAAATTCAAGAATCCTGACTGGCTTCTCCTCATAGGTCAGATCACTGTCCAACTGAATCGCTACCAAGGGCACCTTATCTCTCAGAGGTATATCGGCCATCTCAGCATGACACTTCTTCAACTGTGAAGCATGAAACACATCATGAACGCCTGACAATCCTTCTGGTAACTCCAACTTGTAGGCAACTTCTCCCCTATGTTCCAAAACTTTGTATGGTCCCACAAACCTCGGGGCTAACTTTCCCATAACTCCAAAACGTTTAACACGTCGCAGGGGTGAAACTCGCAGATATGCTCTATCTCCGATTTCATAGGCTACCTCCTTGCGTTTTGAGTCTGCATAACTCTTCTGTCGGGACTGAGCTACCTTCAGTCTATCTTGAATCAGTTTAACCTTCTCTTCTGATTCCTTAATCAAATCTAGTCCAAACAACTGGCGGTCTCCAACTTCATCCCACATCAATGGCGTCCTGCACCTTCTTCCATACAGGGCTTCGAAGGGCGCCATCTTCAAACTGACCTGGTAACTGTTGTTGTATGAGAACTCCGCATAGGGCAGGTTGTCATCCCAACAAGATCCATAATCTAGTGCACAAGCTCTCAACATATCCTACAGAATCTGGTTGACTCTCTCGGTCTGTCCATCTGTTTGCGGGTGAAAAGCTGTACTAAAATCCAGTATGGTTCCCAAAGTTTGATGCAATTGATTCCAAAACTTTGAGGTAAACTGGGTTCCTCTATCTGATACAATGGTCCTCGGAATTCCATGCAAACATACGATCCTGGTCATGTATATCTTGGCCAACTTCGCACTTGTATAGGTGGTTTTCACTTGGATAAAGTGAGCTACTTTGGTCAAGTGATCAACTACTACCCATATAGAATCATACCCTGATTTGGTCCTGGGCAATCTGGTGATGAAATCCATGCCAAGCTTATCCCACTTCCATTCGGGTATTGTCGGTGTACTAGAATAGGGGTACCCTAGTACCCCGAACTTGTGCACGGGCAGTCGCAGCACCCCGCGGCAAAGGCTTGCCGGGCGCGCCAAGATCCCCCAAGGTTCCCTTGGAGCCATCCAAGAACAAAGTATATAAGCTAAGGAGACGAGGCCCCGGCAAGAGGAGCTTGCCGGGAAGGCCAACCAAGGCACACCAAGGAACTTGCCGCGACGCGCCGCGCGCTCCGGCAAGGCAACAAGGCCCCGGCAAGAGGAGCTTGCCGGGAAGACAAACCAAGGTACCTCGAAGCCCGGTGAGCGACAAGCTTCCGGACCCGACAAGATAACAACAGCGGCAAGGCGCTTGCCGCGGCAGGCGGCCACTCTGCGTTCACGCTCCAGCGCACCCACCAACGTGTCGCTCTGGGGGCCTCCCCGGGCATGCGTGGCGGGAGGCTGTGCAGCCAGCGGTGCGCAGTGGCATGCGAAGCTGACAAGATCGCCATCGTGGCGAGTGGTGGCGCCCCTAACGGTCCTTTTTGCACTGTTCGGGCGACTCAGACGGGCATTTAATGCCCTTGTCCCCTGCCGTCAGAGTTAGGTAGGGTGCACTGTACAAGCAACTGTATCAACTACCTCGCTTTTTACATTTTTACCCTCCTTTGCGTTGCCACCTGTCGGTGACCCCTTTAGCATATAAAAGGAGGCCCATGCGCAACGTGGAGGGGGTTCGGACAGTTTGCTTCGATTCATTCGTAGCCCAGAGAACATCATACTCTCGCTCGAGAGCAAGAACACTAGATAATACAACCAGACAAGCAGCAGTAGGAGTATTATCTCTTCGGAGAGATCCGAAGCTGGGTAAACTGCTCGTGTGCCTCGCCTCGATCTACTCTTTGTGCGATCTCCGCCCCCCGCCGAACCGAAAGGGGCCCGGTCCGCCGGCCCCATAGGTGTTCGAGGATCAGTTTCCCCGACATCTTTGGCGCGCCAGGTAGGGGGCGTCGAGATTGTGTGAACCTGATCCGGTGTTCACATGAGCTAGATCTTCATTCCCTTCATCAACATGCCACCGAAGAAGAAGACTTCGGCGGCAGCCGCTCCGTCCGCGTCATTTCCGCCACCGTTGGAGCAAACGGGTGGTGGAGTGGACGCCGGCGGAAGAACAGCCGTCGATGAGGGTGCTCACAGTGCTGCCAAGTCCAAGGACAAGGCAGCACATACCTCGGCATCCGTACGCGCACCGCGCCCGTCTCAGGAAGCGCGGGACCAACAACACCATGGCGCTCGCAGCACCATGCGCATGTTAGACCAAGGCCAAGCTGGTGGATCTCGGGGCGCTCAAGACCAGCATGCACGCCAGCATGCTGGCACGAGCGGGGCATGGTCGCCTGGACGGGATACTACTCCTTCTAACATAGTTAGAAGTTCGAGCACGTCCCGCTCCTCGCGCCGTCTGCCACTGCCACCCACCACTCTAGCAGAAGCTTTGGCGCGAGCTCAACTTCTCCTAGATTACCCTCCGACGTCAGACAAGATCGACGAATGGAGAGCCACCATCCAGAGTCTCATCGGCTACGCCAACGGCGACACTCCACGGGGGCCGAGCGCGTCGCCACCACGGCAGGACCGCCGGACGCGAGCCGGTGGCGACGAAACGGGTGGAGGTGCAACTACCATGCAATCACCGCCCCGAAGGCCAAGATCGCCGACTTGCCGGATCCACCTCGACAGCGACTCCACTGCATCGTCGGATCCACGAGCTCGTCGCGATCAGCGCCAAGTTCTTCACGATCGACAACAAGAAGACGCTCGAACCCGCATCGAGCGCTGAAGAGAAGCGCGACGTCAATCCGACAAGCGCGCTGGGCCCTCTGTTGACATGCATGCGCCAGGGGAACCAGGCGATCTGCCGTATGCGGTAGGTTGTCCTGCGTTCACTCGTGAGCTGCGGCAAGTCCAGTGGCCCAGTACAAAGAACTTCAAGCCAGACATCCCGGAGAAGTACGACGGCAAAACACATCCGTCAGAGTTCCTCAGCATCTACACCATTGCGGTGCAAGCTGCCGGGGGACGAGATGACAAGATCCTTGCCAACTACTTCCCGCTGGTGCTCAAGCCAAACGTCAGATCCTGGCTCATGCACTTGCTGGAAAACTCCATATCCTCTTGGGCTGATCTGTGCCATCAGTTTGTCGGCGCCTTCACCGGCGGACACAAGCCTCGTGGCCAGGAGAGTGATCTTCATTTGCTCGCCCAGAAGGAAGGAGAACCCCTGCGCAAGTACATTCAGAGATTCAGCAGTGTGCAGCACAACATCCCAGATGTCCACCCTGCCGCGGTGATCAGCGCATTCCATCAGAATGTGCGAAACCGCAGGATGCGGGAAGAAATGGCGATGTGCAAGATTAGAGATGTCAGTGAGCTATATGCGCTGGCCGACAAGTGTGCACGTGCTGAAGAAGGGAGGAGACTCCCCGGAGAAAATATAGGAGCGGGGGGATCTGACAGTGAAGATGCTGCCCTGGCAAGGAAAAACCGGTGGCGGAACAACAGAAGGAGGAAAGGTAAAGAGGTGCTAGTTGTTGAGCAGTCCGGCAACGGTGGTGGCGCTAAGGAAGCCAAAGCTGGTGACTCCGGCAAGGAGGTTGCCGCGGAGGTGGCGGTCGCCGACAAGCAAGACGGCACCAACAAGCAGTATTGCAAAATTCACCGCACCAAGGGCCATGATCTCCAGAACTGCAAGAGGGTCGAGCAGCTTGTTGAGCAATAGAAAGCTGAATACGAGCGGCGCGACAAGGAGAAGGCCCAGGAAGGAGCTGGTGGATCCGGCAAGAAACGTCCCGGCTGAGGAGGACGCCGCGGCAAGGCCAAGCAGCGGCAAGGAGACAGACCCCCTCGCGGCCGCGACAAGGATGAAGATGACAGCGATGATGAAGATATGGATGATTAGGACACTGATGAGCAGGAGTTCCAGAAAGCCACAGAGGTCCTGTGCGTTGACGGTGGTGCTTCTCTGCACACCTCGCACCGTCAGCTCAAGCAGTGGGTGAGGGAAGTTAATGCAGCAGAACCACCCGTCGAGTCACGCAAGCCTCTGAAATGGTCCAACACGCCTATCATCTTTGATATTGAGGACCACCCTGATCGCATAACCGCGGTCGGGTGTTTGCCGATGTTGGTTTCACCAACAATCCGCAACCTCAAGGTCACAAAGATGCTAGTTGACGGCGGGGCCGGCTTGAATCTGATCTCCTCCGCGGTGCTCCAGAAACTCCAGATCCCTGACAGCGAGCTCGAAGAGACCGGTACATTTCAAGGAATCAACCCGGGAAGGAGCAAGCCGAAGGGAAAGATCACATTGCCGGTAACATTTGGCAGTGAGCTGAACTTCAGGACTGAGAGGGTCACGTTCGACGTTGCCGACTTTCCATTACCTTACAATGAAATCCTTGGCCGTCCAGCACTCGCCAAGTTCATGGAAGCCTCTCACTATGCGTACAATGTACTGAAAATGCCAGGCCCAATAAGTGTCATCTCTGTCCCTGGCGACAAGAAGGATGCTCTTATCTGTGCCGACAAGATCTACCGGGAAGCAGCAGCTGCAGCAGAACGGAGGACACTTGCCGCTGAAGCTCCCGGGGGGAAGAAGAAGACCAAGTCCGGGAAGAGCTCTGATGCCCACTCCGGCAAGCGCACCTCTTCGGAGTGCTGCCCTACCATCGAGGACGCACCATCGAGCTCCACCGGCAAGTGCAAGAAGGCGATGGCAGCTCCACCTGCGACTAAGAAAGTGTCCGCCAAGGAGGATGGCGCTGGTGGTACCTTCAGCATCAGCGCCACTCTTGACCCCAAATAGGAAAGCGCGCTCATTGCTTTCCTGCGGGCGAATGTCGACGTGTTTGCATGGCAACCGTCTGATATCCCCGGTGTTTCCAGGAAAGTAATTGAGCACCACCTTGCCGTTTGTCCTCATGCGCGGCCCGTCAAGCAAAGAGTCAGGAAGCAGGCGGTGGAGCGCCAAGAATTCATAGCAGAAGAAATCAAGAAGTTGGAAGCAGCAGGCCTTGTCAGAGGAGTACTCCATCCCACGTGGTTGGCCAATCCTGTTGTTGTGCGCAAGGCTAACGGGAAATGGAGACTTTGTATTGACTTCACTGATGTTAATAAAGCTTGTCCCAAAGACCCATTTCCCTTGCCGCGTATTGACCAGATTGTTGACTCCACAGCCGGATGTGATTTGCTTTCATTTCTTGATGCATACTCAGGATATCATCAGATCTTCATGGCAGAAGAAGATGAAGAGAAAACCGCATTTATCACCCCGTGTGGCACGTACTGCTTTGTACGGATGCCTTTCGGTTTCAAGAATGCTGGTTCAACATTCGCAAGGGTAGTCCACCATGCTTTTGAGCAGCATATGCACAGAAATGTGGAAGCCTACATGGATGACATAGTGGTCAAGAGCAAGGACAGGGCGACCCTAATTCAAGATTTAGACGAAACATTTGCAAACCTGTGCAAGATCAACCTCAAACTCAACCCCGAGAAGTGTGTGTTTAGAGTTCCCTCCGACAAGCTTCTCGGTTTCTTTGTGTCTCAGCGGGGAATTGAAGCCAATCCCGACAAGGTCAAAGCCATCGAGCAGATCGAAGCACCAAAGCGTGTCAAGGATGTATGAAGGCTTGCCGGCTGCGTGGCTGCTCTCAGCAGGTTTATCTCTAGATCTGCTGAGCGCGCTCTGCCATTTTTCAAAATTTTGAAAAAGGCAGGTCCAATGAAATGGACTCCGGAAGCGGAGGCTGCGCTGCAGGACTTGAAAAGATACCTGTCCTCAACTCCAACGCTTGTCGCACCTAAGCCGCAAGAGAAGTTGCTGCTGTATATAGCGGCAACCAATCAAGTGGTTAGTGCTGCGTTAGTGGCGGAGAGAGAGGCAGGTGATGAGCCGGCAACCATGGCAGATGCATCCAGTGACAAGCAGGGGGCTTCGCCGACAAGCTCTGGTCCCGACAAAGATGGATCTGCGCAGGAGCATGACAAGATGCAGAAAAGAATGGTGCAGTGCCCAGTTTACTTTGTCAGTTCCCTTCTGCAGGGGGCTAGATCAAGGTACTCTGGTGTGCAGAAGTTGCTTTTTGGCCTCCTCATGGCCTCGAGAAAGCTGCGCCATTACTTCCAAGCACATGAGATCACAGTCGTCACTCGCTTTCCGCTGAAGAGGATACTGCAAAATCCAGAAGCAACAGGCAGGATTGTCGAGTGGGCGCTGGAACTGTCAAGCTTTGGTCTCAAATTCGAAAGCACTTCAACTATTCAAAGCAGAGCATTGGCAGAGTTCATAGCAGAGTGGACGCCAACCCCAGATGAAGAAATTCCAGAGACAAGCATCCCCGTCAAAGAAGCAAGCAAAGAATGGCTGATGTACTTTGATGGTGCCTTCTCGCTGCAAGGCGCCGGTGCAGGCGTGCTGCTTATCGCACCCACCGGAGAGCACCTCAAGTACGTAGTCCAGATGCACTTTCCCAAAGAGCAAGCAACCAACAATACTGCAGAGTATGAAGGATTGCTTGCCGGTCTCAGAATTGCAGCAGACCTTGGGATCAAGAAGCTTATTGTCAGGGGTGACTCACAGCTTGTCGTCCGCCAAGTAAACAAGAACTACCAGAGTCCGTTGATGGAAGCGTATGTCGATGAAGTGAGGAAGCTAGAGGAGCACTTTGACGGTCTACAGATGGAGCATATCCCAAGAGCTCAGAATGACATTGCTGATGGCTTGTCAAAGTGCGCCGCACTAAAGTTACCTGTGGAACCAGGGATCTTTGTGCTTAAGTTGACTCAACCATCCGTAACACCATCAACTGGACAAAGCAAGAAGAGGAAGTTGGTTTCTGGTGACTACTTTCCGGCAGAGCTCCCCGAAGCCGCCGCCAAGAAAGTCCCCAAAATCAACACCAAGAGTGCTGAGGGGCACTCTGCTCCGGCAAGCCTCATGGTTTGTTCCGTTGAAGCAGACGCTCCCGACAAGTTTTGCTCCGGCAAGCTTGCCGGGGAACATCAAGCTCCGGCAGGGCCGCAAGCCTTTGCCGTGGAAGCGGATGCTCCCGCAGCAGTAGATGTGCCTTTAGTCCTTGTTGTCGAGCCGCAAGCTCCAGCATGGGCACAGCAGATTGTCCACTTCCTACAGACAGGAGAACTTCCCGAAGAACAAGAAGAAGCGGGAAGAGTAGCCCGGCAGTCAAGTATGTACCAGTTTGTCGATGGCATACTGTACAGAAGAAGACTCAACGGTGTGAAATTGAAGTGTATTCGCCGGGAAGATGGACAAAAGCTGTTGGCAGAGATACACGGAGGCATATGTGGCCACCACATTGGCGCAAGAGCACTTGCCAGCAAAGCTTTCCGGCAAGGTTTCTTTTGGCCGACAGCCCTCCAGGATGCAACCACACAAGTAACCAAGTGTGAAGTGTGCCAGTTCCACTCCAAACAGATACACCAGCCAGCTCAAGCTCTCCAGACGATCCCTTTATCCTGGCCATTTTCGGTCTGGGGGCTCGATATCCTCGGCCCCTTCCCCCGAGCTTTCGGGGGCTTTGAGTACTTGTACGTTGCAATCGACAAGTTCACAAAGTGGCCGGAAGTGCAGCGAGTGAGGAAGGTGACAGCACAGTCAGCAATCAAGTTCTTCAGGTCGATTGTTTGTCGTTTCGGGATTCCCAACAGGATCATCACCGACAACGGCACACAATTTACGAGCCGCACCTTCATGCAGTACGTCCAAGACCTTGGCGCCAAGGTCTGCTTCGCTTCTGTTGCTCATCCAAGAAGCAACGGTCAAGCAGAGAGGGCAAATGCTGAAGTGCTGCGTGGGCTCAAAACCAGAACTTTCGACAGGCTGCACAGGTGCGGAAGGAACTGGATCGAGGAGCTGCCGGTGGTTCTTTGGTCGATCAGAACGACGCCAAATTGAGCCACTGGCCAGACACCTTTCGCTCTAGTCTATGGAGCAGAGGCAGTTCTCCCTACGGAACTCGTATACGGATCACCTCGAGTGCTCGCTTATGATGAGCTTGAGCAAGAACAGCTGCGGCAAGACGACGCGCTGCTCCTTGAGGAAGATCGTCTTCAGGCTGCTGTACGAGCTGCTCGATACCAGCAAGCTTTGCGCCGCTATCATAGCCGCAAAGTTAAAGCCAGAAGCTTCGAGGAAGGTGACCTTGTTCTTCGGCGCGTTCAATCCGCCAAGAATTCCAACAAGTTGACGCCGAAGTGGGAAGGTCCTTATCGGGTGAGACAAGTCACAAGGCCTGGAGCTGTCCGCCTTGAGACCGAAGATGGCATTCCGGTGAGCAACTCCTGGAACATAGAACATCTTCGTAAGTTTTTCCCGTAGGGCGCGGTTGCCGGAACCCGTTCCGGCAACCACCTTTTGTACAAGTCTTGCCGCTGTTGCATGTAATCCTTTGTACAAAGCCGGGCGCAGATCCCGTGCATAAGTGAAATCCCATGTGCTCCGCACAGCTTGTCCATTTCATGCATTAGTTCATTTCTTGCATGCGATTATCTGACACTTTGTGCAGCACCTACATCCGGTAAGCAGTAACGAGCCAAAGAGCTCCATATTATTATTTTCTCTTCTTTCTTTTTCTCTTAAAGGAAAAGAAGGTTCCCTCGCACACAAGTTTGCCGGGGGGGGAAGGAGAAGATTGTGGTGTGGACCAGGCGTCGTTCAAGCAAAGTTTTGCCTTGCCGGGAAGCAAACAACAGAAAAGCTAAGTTGCCAAACTTTGAGCAATCAGTTTTTAAATTTTTAGAGTTATCTTCCTCGAACGACCCTGCTTTGTATGGAAAACCTGTGCGCGGAGGAACCAACTCGTGGCTAGTTGCGCCCTCACTTTGTTTCGAGTCCGCTCAACAACTTGAGTGTGCTGCATCTAGTCGCGACAAGGTTTCTTGTTGGAAGCAACGCCGCCAGCAGGCTGCTGAAGTTCCGCACTCAGCGCTCGCGGCTCGGGCGCTTGCGCTGACAAGTTCCCTAAAAGCGTAGGGTAAAAGCATACAAAGGAAGGAATCTAGTAGAGGAAATAACATTGCAATTGATAATAGAAATAAAGTTATATTACAAAGATAATTTGTCGCAACTCTAATAGACTGTTTTCATGACATGACTAGCAGCGACAAGGGAAAAGAAGAAATAGGCGGCCTAGTCTACGCGCCCGCCCTCGACTCTCTTGATCTCGCTCACCTTGTCCACAATGGGTGCGACAAGGGCCTTGAGTGCATCCAGATCGGCGTCAGGCGGCAAGGACCTGAGGACGTTGGTGAAGTTGAGGCCTGGGTTGCGGAAGGCCACCTTCATCAACACCTTCTGAAGGACCCCGACGCAGATTTTGCGCGACTCATCGGCCAGCTGCTTCGGGATCCTTTCCCCGAGCCGCTGGAGCGTCGTCGCCATGCCCTTGAAGAATAGGCTGAGCTTGGCGCTGGGTTGAAGGCTCTCATCGGAAGGATATCCAAAGTCCTCCATCCCCAGCTGCGCCAGCTCCTCGTTGATGACGGCGGCCGTGTTCACCAGACCCTCGGTCCAGTGCTCCACTATGTCCCTGAACGAGTTCTGGGTAACGGCAATGCTCTCCAGCAGCGCCGCGTCAGCCTTGACCTTCTCCGCCAAGGTCTTCTCCCGCTCCTTGGCGTCCTCCAGTGTCTGCGTCAGTGTGGCCAGCTTCAGCTCCAGGTCTGCTTCGGAATCCTTGGCGGCTCTGAGCTCCTTGCCCCTCTCAGTGAGAAGGCCTTGCAGCTCACCGTGTGCGGCAGCATCCTTCTCGCGCTCACGCTTGAGCGCGGCAATCTCCTCGCCGCTCTTCCCAATATCGGCCTCCAGCCGCGCCACCTTCTCCTCTAGCTCCTTATTGGCGGCCTCTGCAGTTGCCGTGGCATCCTTTGCCTCCTTGAGCGCCCCGCCAAGTGCTCGCTCGCGCTCGGCGAGCTCTTCCTCGTAGATGTCGAGGTGGGCCTTCCGCTGCACTAGCTCGCCTTCCCGTGCGGACTGCTTCTCGGTAGCAAGCCTTTGTTCTTCCTCAGCCTCGGCCTTCTCGAGAAGAAAGGCCGTGCGCTCCTCGTCTACTCGCTCCCGCTCCTGCGCCAGAGACCGGAGAGCTTCTTGATTTTGGCCCCGGAGCTCCTCCGCGCGCTTCTCCATGTCCACTCCCGCCTTCGCGACAAGCGCTTCCCGGGAAGCCAGCTTGGCTTGCCGGGCACGGTAGAGTGACAGCAGCTTCCGCAGCAGCTGCTCCTCCTCGGGCTCGCCACTGCTGCTGCCGGGCGTGTCAACCAATGACAGCCCAGCAGAGGCGAGCACCTCCCCGTCAAAAGCTTCCCCCTCGACTGGCGCCCTGGAGCTCGACGCCCATGGCAGCTTGATGAAGATGTCGTCGCCGGCCTTCAAGTAGGCGCCGGGCTGGGGCTCCTCGGAGCCCGGCTCCGCAGAAGCGGCAGAGGGTTCGGCGGTCGGTGCAGCGCCCGGCGCTCTTGCAGCATCAGGGTCGTCAGTGCGATCGCCCGACCCCTCGCCGGCTTCCGCAGCTGCAGCCCTGGTGGCCTCCTCGCCGGCGGTCTCATCAGCACCGGCACCTTCCTTGCCGGCGCCCTCTGTCTCCATTGGCTCAACCGTAGATGGGTCTGAAGAACGAAGAAGGGAGGAAAATCAATCAAAAATCCAAGAAAGGAAAAATAGAAGAAGCAGAACCCAAGGGAAAGTTTCTGGGCAAGTGGATTACCTGCGCCAAGATCTCCAGCTACGGTCTCGGTCGCCGCAGGATCAGCAGTGCCGTCCCTTGCCGGAGAGTCCCCCCTTGCCGGAGAGCGCTCCCTTGCCGGGGACCCCTCCCTTGGCGGCGCAGTCGTAGCAGGTGGCACTTCGGGACCGGCCTCCGGGCGCTCCTGATGAGGCTGCTCTGCTCCTGCACAAGTCAACAAGCAAGACATCAGCAAAAGAAAAAGCACTCAAGCGTGCCCGGCAGCAGAAGGTTAAACTATGAACTTACGCTGGGGGCTGCGCTAGGGGCTGCTTTGAGGAGTGATTGCCGGGTCCGTCAAGGTGATCTCGGACCCACCCCCTATCGACAAGGTAGGGTCATCTTTGATGACGACCACCACGGCCTTGGCCCTCTTCGCCGCTCTCTGGGCCAGTGTTCTGAAAAGAAAGAAGCCCAGATTGGAGCAAGTCAGATACAAGATATAAACAGCAAGATTGAAGAACTACAAGAGCACCAAAGAGACTTACTCTTCTTCCTCCTCGTCGGAGCTGAGCGCGGAAAGATCGAAGTCCGGCCCTCCTCCGGCGCAGCTAGGTGGAGGAGTAGGATACCTTGCCCGCTTGGCGGGGGCAGTGGCAGTGGCCCGGGAAGGTCCCGCTCCAGTTGCCGCTGCTGCGTGAGGCGCTCCCACGGCAACATTGCTTGCCGCGGTAGAGCGCGTCGCGCGGCTCGGCGGCTGTGGAGCCGGCTGCCGCCCTGCTGCGTCCCCGGCCCTATGAAGGCGCCTCCTTGGCGGGGCCGGGGGCTCCGCCTGCGGCAAGCTCTCTGAAGGCTCAGCCTCCTCCTCACCGGCCTCGCTCGACTCGGCTTCAGAACCGGCAGGCTCCTCCTCGCCCATGAACTCCGCGCGTTCGGCAAGGTTTGCCGCCTCTGCAGCCTCCGCCTCCTCCACAGTGAACCCAAATACACCCGCAGCAGCTGCGGCCGCAGCCTCTTCCGCCCTGGTAGCGATAAGCTGCAGCTCCTCGTCGGTGGTATCACGAGTGAGGCTCTTCTGCTCGTCAGCGTGGACCGGCAACTCCTCCAAGGTGTCGAAGAACGCTCGCACAACATCATCTGCAGGCTCTTGCCAAGTGGGGACGATGCCGTGTGAATCGCACAACGGCATCATGGCGTGGATCCGATCAAGCGAAGAGTTATTGCACAAAGGAACTACGCCCCTCGGCAGTGTGAATGGGTGCTGGGGGTCGCGTTTGAATAACTTGAAGAGCATTGCATCCAACTCCAAGACAGTGAAGTTGTAGTTGAGGCCCGGCCGTAGCCTCATGATGTCCGCCGAATTCTTAAATTCCCAGGCGGGCCTCCTCCTCTCCTGCAGGGGGGCAATGCGGCGGCGGAGGAAATCTGCCCCGACAGCACCTACGGTCAGCCCGGCAAGCCCGAGGCGAAGAATCCTAGTGATGGCGATCTTCAGCCTCTCGTCTTCCGGGGCCATGTTGCTCCAGTCATTGCCGCGCACTATTGGAGTTTGGCGCACGGCGGTGAAGGGCTGCGGATCCTCCTCGATGATCCAACACCACTCCGCTCTCCACTCCTCCCACTTACTGTGGAGCTCACCATCCAAGTACGCCTCCTTCTTGCCGACTCTTGAGACCCAGGCAATCCCTCCGGCAAGCGGCTCTCCTCTCTCTACCCGAGGAATGAAGTAGTGGCAGAAAAGGGCTACACTAGGGTGGACTCCGACAAAGTTTTCGCACAAGTGTGCGAAAACCGCCATGGTGAGGACATCATTGGGGGTGAAGTCAAGGAGGCGGAAGCCATACGTGTTCATAATGTCACAAAAGAATTCCGAGAAGGGCGGGCAGAGCCCGCAGTAGAAGAATAGCGGGAAGAACGGGTACCCATTTGGAGCCGGCCTCGAAGCAGTAGCCGGGAGTACCCTCGTGCACGGATGCGCACGCGTCTCCGTCGCCCAAAAGAGGTAGAAGTACTCCCTCAGCTCCTGCACTCTGAGCTGGGGGGTGAAGATCGCCCGCTCCTTCCGCAGTGCCGCGAGCCGCTGCGCCTCGGCCGACTTCACGCCCTTTCCCTTGTCGGCTTTCGGGGCCATGGCGGAGGTGGTGGGGAAGGTCGATGGCGTGGTGATGCTGGTGGCAATGGGGGGGGGGGGGCGGAGCGCTGCTCTCTCGGCTTTGAGAAGAAGAGGGGAGCGGCGGAGTTTGTGAAGAAGAAGTAGCAGCAAGCAGCAGGGGGGAACGAACTGCCCCCGTTTCCTCTGCTTATAAAGAGGGACGGGGCGGACGTTTCGCCCTTCCTAATAAACAACCACCCACGATCTCTCCCACGATGCCGCATTCAACGCGTGCCGTTATGGGAGAGCGCGGTGGATACGGAACAAGATTTGGCGTGGCCCAGCCCGCGTGTGCCCGTGCCCTGTCTTGGGCCTGGCCCAACAGCGCTCGGCACCGTGTCTGGCCCAGGCCCGGGGGCTCCTGTCGGTGTACTAGAATAGGGGTACCCTAGTACCCCGAACTTGTGCGCGGGCAGTCGCAGCACCCCGCGGCAAAGGCTTGCCGGGCGAACGCCAAGATCCCCCAAGGTTCCCTTGGAGCCATCCAAGAACAAAGTATATAAGCTAAGGAGACGAGGCCCCGGCAAGAGGAGCTTGCCGGGAAGGCCAACCAAGGCACACCAAGGAACTTGCCGCGACGCGCCGCGCGCTCCGGCAAGGCAACAAGGCCCCGGCAAGAGGAGCTTGCCGGGAAGACAAACCAAGGTACCTCGAAGCCCGGTGAGCGACAAGCTTCCGGACCCGATAAGATAACAACAGCGGCAAGGCGCTTTCCGCGACAGGCGGCCACTCTGCGTTCACGCTCCAGCGCACCCACCAACGTGTCACTCTGGGGGCCTCCCCGGGCATGCGTGGCGGGAGGCTGTGCAGCCAGCGGTGCGCAGTGGCATGCGAAGCTGACAAGATCGCCATCGTGGCGAGCGGTGGCGCCCCTAACGGTCCTTTTCTGCACTGTTCGGGCGACTCAGACGGGCATCTAATGCCCTTGTCCCCTGCCGTCAGAGTTAGGTAGGGTGCACTGTACAAGCAACTGTATCAACTACCTCGCTTTTTACATTTTTACCCTCCTCTGCGTTGCCACCTCTCGGTGACCCCTTTAGCATATAAAAGGAGGCCCATGCGCAACGTGGAGGGGGTTCGGACAGTTTGCTTCAATTCATTCGTAGCCCAGAGAACATCGTACTCTCGCTCGAGAGCAAGAACACCAGATAATACAACCAGACAAGCAGCAGTAGGAGTATTATCTCTCCGGAGAGCTCCGAAGCTGGGTAAACTGCTCGTGTGCCTCGCCTCGATCTGCTCTTTGTGCGATCTCCGCCCCCCGCCGAACCGAAAGGGGCCCGGTCCGCCGGCCCCATAGGTGTTCGAGGATCAGTTTCCCCGACAGGTATCGGCATAGGCTGTAACAATCCTGCTGGCTTTTGATGTTCTACCTTCACTCTCTGACATACATCACATACAGCTACATACTCACCAATATCCTTCTTCATACCAGTCCACTAGAAACACTCCTTTAAATCCAAATACATCTTGGTGTTTCCGGGGTGTATCGAGTATGGTGAGTCATGAGCCTCCTGAAGTACTAACTTCCTAATATATGTGTTATTGGGCACATAAACACGGTCCTCAAACCACAAGGTGTCGTGTTCATCCTCACGAAAACCTTTGGCCTTTCCTTTTCTCATCCTCTCTTCTATCTCGGCAATCTCTTTGTCATCCTTCTGAGGTTCTCGAATCTTTCCTAACAATGTAGACTGAACTTCCATTGTTGCAACAAAACCTCTAGGGACAATCTCCAATCGAAGTTCCCTGAGATCCTCTGCTAACTCCTTTGGCAATCCTGTGCTTACGAGGGTGTTAGCATAACTCTTCCAGCTCAAAGCGTCTGCTACGACATTGGCCTTGCCTAGATTATAGTGAAGCTTCATGTCATAGTCCTTTATAAGCTCCAACCATCTCCTCCGCCTAAGGTTCAACTCCTTCTGTGTGAAAATGTACTTCAAACTCTTATGATCCGTGTACACATCACAACGGTTTCCAATAAGGTAATGTCTCCAAGTCTTCAACGCATGCACTACGGCAGCCAACTCCAAATCATGCGTGGCATAATTTAACTCATGCGGTTTCAGTTGTCGCGAGGCATACGAAACAACTCTTCCGTCCTGCATCAATACTCCTCCAAGTCCTAAGCGAGACACATCATAATACACTTGGAAATCCTTGCGTATATCCGGCAAATCAGCACTGGGGCTGTAGTCAGACGTTTCTTTAACTCCTGAAAACTCGCCTCACACTCTTCCGTCCATTTAAATTCAGTATCCTTCTTCAATAACTCCGTCATTGGCTTCACAATCTTGGAAAAATTCTCAATGAATCTCCGGTAGTATCCTGCGAGTCCAAGAAAACCGCGGATCTCGCTAACTGAAGTGGGTGCCAACCATTCAGTGACTGACTGAACATTGGTGGGGTCTACTGCTATACCTTCTCCTGATATAACATGTCCAAGGAATCCAAATTCCTTCAACCAAAACTCACATTTGCTGAACTTGGCATACAATTGATGTTCCCTGAGTTTCTCGAGAACTAAACACAAATGCTCCTTGTGCTCCTCTTCATTCTTCGAGTATACCATTATATCATCAATGAACACCACAACAAACTTATCCAAATATTCCATGAACACCTTGTTCATCATGCTCATGAAATAGGCAGGGGCATTAGTCAGTCCAAATGACATGACTGTATACTCATATAACCCGTACCTTGTGGTAAATGCGGTTTTAGGTATATCCTTCTCCCGGATCTTCACCTGGTGATATCCTGATCGCAGATCAATCTTCGAAAACACCTTAGCTCCTTGCAACTGGTCAAACAAATCATTGATCATCAGTAGTGGGTATTTGTTCTTGATCGTCACTTCATTCAACGCACGATAATCAACAACCATCCTTAGAGACTTATCCTTCTTCTCAACCAAAAGCACTGGGGCTCCCCATGATGATGAGCTCCGTCAGATGTAACCTTTCTCCAATAACTCCTTGATCTACTTCTTAATCTCCTCCAGATCATTTGCGGGCATCTGGTAGGGTCTCTTTGATATTGGCCCTGTACCTGGCAATAGCTCTATCAAAAACTCAATGTCTCGATCCGGTGGCATGCCTGGTAGCTCCTCTGGAAAAACATCTGGGTAATCCTTCACTACAGGCACTTCCTCCTGAACAACTCCCGTGAGGGTATTTACTTGGCTCCTCCTAGGTGCATGCCTAGATACACACTTGATCCTTTTTCCCTCCAGGGTGGTGAGATAGATCAACTTACTAGCACAGTCAAGGCTTCCTCCATACTTTGACATCCAGTCCATGCCTAATGTCACATCCAATCCTTGTGACTCCAAAATTATTAGGTTTGACGGGAAAACATGGCTACCAATGGTTAAGGGTATCCGATCGCACCATCGGCTAGCCATATACTCTTCTCCAGGTGAACTTACTAACAGAGGGGTCCTAAGGGCTTGGGTTGGTAGTTTAAATTTATCCACGACTCCCCTTGATATGCATAAATGTGATGCACCAGTACCAAAAAGAACAAGGGCGGTAAAAGACTTAACCAAAAACTTACCGATAATTGCGTCTGGCTACCCTTCAACCTCCTCCACGTTAACGTGGTTCACTTGTCCTTTGTTGAATGGATTGGGCTTCTTCCCAGTGCTCCCATTACCGTTTCCATTCTTCGCTTCAGGGCACTCTGTGTCATAGTGTCCAGTCTTCCCGCACTTGAAGCAAGTAATGTGACTTAGGTCTCTCTTGGCGGGTGTGGCTGGATTGGAGCGGTTCTGATTGTTGCTTGTTCCGTTCCCAGTCCCATTGTTGGAACCATTGTGGTTATGCGAACTTCCTCTGTTGTGGTTATGACCTCCATGGTCATGAACAAGTCCTCCCGAGTTCGGGGTTAGACGAGGCTTCTGCTGAGCTCATGAGTTGTACCTTGCTTGTCCATACTTCCTTTTGCGGCTCTCAATTTGCTGCTGCTTCCCCTCAATCATAAGAGCCTTGTCTACCAACTCCTAATAGTTGTTAAATGTTGCCACCATCAATTGCATGCTCATCTCGTCATTCATCCCTTCCATAAACTTCTCCTGCTTCGCGGCATCTGTGGCCACATTGTCAGGGGCATGACGAGACAACTTACTAAATTCATCCATGTACTGCCCCACAGTATGGTTCCCTTGGCGCAAGTTGCGAAACTCACGCTTCTTCATGCTCATCGCTCCCATTGAGACATGGGCAGTGCGGAATGGTTGCTAAAACTGATCCCATGTAACCGTGGCTATAGGGTAGGTGACAGTGTAATTCTCCCACCATGAGGCTGCTAGTCCATCCAACTGATGCGCGGCAAAACACACCTTCTCAGCATCTGTACATCCTGCAGTGGTTAACTCCCTTCTAATCCCGCAGAGCCAATCATCTGCCACTATTGGCTCGGTGCTACTGGAAAACACCGGCGTCTGCAACCTCAGAAAGCGGGCTAAGTTTTCAACTGGTGGTGGTGGCGGTGGGTTGTTGTTGTTGTTGTTTCCTTGGTTCTAAACTAACAACTGCATCAGTGTATTCTGCTATTGGATCAACTGAGTGAGCTCCGGTGGGAAGGTAAATCCGGGGTCGAGGCATCTAAGGGTTTAGAGGGAAGAGAATAGAATAGAATGACGTCTAGTGAGAGAAACACTACCCATATGCACATGAGACAAACACAATCATATCACTCAATCAATCAAGCAAGGGCAGACAATCGATCTAACTATCGTTACAAAAGTGCTCGGACTATACTATATACTCCCTCCGTTTTTATTTACTTCGCATATTAGAGTTGACTGAAGTCAAACTTCCTAAAGTTTGACGAAGTTTATAGAAGAAAATATAAATATTTACCATAACAAATTTATACTATGTGGAAGTACATTTGATAATGAATCTAATGGTGTTGATTTCTTATTGTATATATTAATATTTTTGTCTACAAACTTTGTCAAAGTTTATAAAGTTTGACTTTGACCAAAGCTAATATGCGGAGTAAATAAAAACGGAGGGAGTACATGGTGGAATACTACTACTGATGTGGTGGTCTACTAGAAATATTGATCGGTCGAAGACTCCATGATGTCTGCTCCAGCTTCGTCTTCATAGTCATCATCGCTATCGTCAGGGTCTGAGTTGGTGTCGTCGATGATGATGTAGTCCTCAGAACAAATCTCCTTGGGTTCATCGTCTTCTCCTCCTGGCGCGGGGTCTCCCATGAAGACTCCTAGCTTCCTTTCCAGATTGTCATTCTTCTCCACTAGTATGATGATTTCCTCCTCATAATGTTCGCCAGTAGCCTTGAGTTCTTCCTCCAGTTCCATGATACTTGTCATCGCCTTCTTTAGATCTATCATGCCTGCGCACATCTGGTCCTCCTGGCGTCAAATGTGCCGGTTTAACTCCTGGATGAAAGCTGTGATTGATCTATCCTTCCTAGTGCTGATCATCTCCCATTGCTCATCTCGGCGCCCACAAATCTGGTAGATAGTATCCTTAAGCTCCTTATGGTAAACTTCTCCAATACGTCCCATGGTGATGTGGGCAGCCATACTCTTTCCTAGACTCCAGGTTGGTGCATCAAGGAAAACTCTATGGGCTTAGTGACTGGCATGAATGTCTTTCCTAGAACTTGAACTTGAATCATCCATCGCTCCTCTTCTGGTAAAGTGGCGTTGTAAGTCCCGATGAAGCTTGGTATTCCAATGTTCATGTACTTAGTGACTTCCTTCATGTGTCGTCCAAAAGGTGCTTCTTCATCCGGTTGTGAAAACTTGTTCCTTGCGTCCGCCATCGTAAAGAGTACAAAATGGAGAGGAGTCAGAAATGAGAAGAGAGTAGTGATCTAGGGCTTTAACTTAGTGGTCGTGTCCTACACTCAGCGTGTGCTCTGATACCATCTTGTAGCGACCCGACCTCAAACGGTCAAGTCTCTGTGCTTCAGTGTCATCCCTGGATCGATAATGCTGACACACACAATACTCGAGGGATTTATAACAGAGTAGCAGTCACACACTTATTACATCAAATGTCTCAAAATAGAACTTACTACAATGAATATGGCTTAAGCCATCTAATATGATAACAGCGGAAGGCATGGAAGATAAAGTGAGTCCATCAACTCCAACAACATAGCTGAGCTGCACGGCAACGACCTAACGAACCTTACCCCTCATTTGAAAAGTCTGCAACATAATATGTTGCAGCCCGAAAACGGGTCAGCAAATGGAACATGCTGGCAATATAACACAGTAGAGCAAGAACAGAATGCCGCTATCACTACATGCATATTTGGCTGGTGGAAACGCTCTATGGTTATAGTTTTGCGAAAAGCCAATTTTTCCCTACAACAAAGGAATAGATTTTATTTAACTATCATGGTAGTTGAAACATCATTGAGAAGGTTCCGCCAACTCAATCCCAATTAAAAGTAATTATCAACCCAACAATATTAAATTTGAGTGATGAGATACATATGATAATCCAAGTACTAGATACTCAAGATGTCCATAACCGGGGACACGGCTAACCATGATTAGATTGTACACTCTGCAGAGGTTTGCGCACTTTTCCCCACAAGACTCGATCTCCTCCGTTGGATTTCTCGCACTACATGATGTTTGAGAAACGGATGACCGAGACACAGTATTTCGGAAGTGTCGATGTCAAAACCGGCGGATCTCGGGTAGGGGGTCCCATACTATGCGTCTAGGCCAGATGGTAACAGGAGGCAGGGGACACGATGTTTTACCCAGGTTCGGGCCCTCTTGATGGAGGTAAATCTCTATGTCCTTCTTGATTAATATTGATGATATGGGTAGTACAAGAGTAGATCTACCACGAGATCAGAGAGGCTAAACCCTAGAAGCTAGCCTATGGTATGATTGTATGTTATGGTTGTTGGCCTACGGACTAAAAAACCTTCGGTTTATATAGACACCGGAGAGGGTTAGGGTTACACAAGATCGGTTACAAAGGAGGAGATATCCATATCCGTATTGCCTAGCTTGCCTTCCACGCCAAGTAGAGTCCCATCCGGACACGAGACGAAGTCTTCAATCTTGTATCTTCATAGTCTAATAGTCCGGCCAATGGAGATAGTTCGGCTGTCCGGAGACCCCCTAATCCAGGACTCCCTCAGTAGCCCCCGAACCAGGCTTCAATGACGATGAGTCCGGCGCGTAGTATTGTCTTGGGCATTGCAAGGCGGGTTCCTATCCAAATTTTGTGTACCTGTCGAAATAGTGTCCGGTCTCTTGTGAATGTTGCACTCCTTGGCTTCCACGCCTAATAATGGCCACTTTCCATGTGTCGAGCGAATGTGAAGAGCCAGGGCATTTTCACATTTACCCTCCTAGCTGTATGAATGAGCTGCCTATTAAAAAGACGAGGATTCAGATCCAAATCACACCATCCTCCCTCGGCGAGCCTTCATCGGAGCGCACCCGACAGAGATCCATTCCATCATGGCCGGTCGACGCAGCTCCTCCTCTCGCCCCCTAGCTCCAAGCCTGGAAATTGGGAGAGATGTTCCGTCCCGCACAGCAAATTAGTGATGCTTCAGACCAAGGCATTTCTTCCCCCAGCGTACCTGGTCCCGGTTCGAGCTGGGCTTGCCACCTATAATGGCGGAGAGCAAGCGGAGAGCCTTCCCAATCCCTCCAAGGGAGAGCGGGTATGCCTTGTCCCTTATTTGGTAAGAGGGCTTGGATTCCCAATTCATCCATTTCTCCAGGGGTTCCTGGAGTTCTACAGCCTCCAGTTGCACAACCTTACGCCTGCCTCCCTGCTGCATATTGCGGGATTCGTAGCCCTCCGTGAGTTGTTTTTGGGCTGTGAGGCTCATTTCGCTCTGTGGAAGAAGCTATTCTGCCTTGTGCCCCGTTCTCAGAAGGGTTCAATATATCAAGTGGGCAGAGCCGAAGTGTGGCATATTGCCGGGACCGGATACCTGTCCAGGACCCCAAAGAAAACGTCCGAAGACTGGCCTTCAGAATGGTTTTATATAGAAGACGTCCCCCTCCCAGATCCTATTCGGATCGGCCTTCCTGAGTTCGACAACGCCCCTTTGAAGAAGCGCCGAAGCTGGCGTCCACGGAGCTCCCTGGAGGAAGATGACAGGGACATTCATTACCTAATGAGCCAGATAAGTTTTTTAGCTCGATCCGGATTGACCATGATTGAGGTCATGGCCATATGCATCATGCGGGGGGTGCAGCCGCTCCAGTATAGAGGCCACCTAATGTGGGATTTCAACAGGGAGGATGACGCCACCCGCCACGGCCGCAAAGGGCCGAGATCGGCTGCTGATCTAATAAAGATCTTGTCCACTTTGTACAAGGGAGAAGAGGAGGAATTCCTTCATGTCAACTCGCATGGCGGATTCTCTATGTACAATCCTCTGAGCTGGGTAAGCGGAGACTTTTTCACCCATCCGTTTCGTATTCCCGTAGTTAAGTATTCAGTCTAGCGATTTCATCGCAGGAGCTGCGCCAGGTTGTAAAGGAGACAAACAGCCCTCCTCCACAACCCGAGGACCCTGGGCGGTCTCTTGACCCGGCCTCCCAGGAGGATCCGGACATATCTGTGGAGCTGATCGATGGGGTATTTTACCAATCGAGTAATGACAACGCCTTGGTGGCCATTACGGCCGATTACCCTGGGCTAGTTCCAGCCTCACAGGTGACTGAGACTGAAGTCCCAGCACTTAAAAAGGGATCCGTCCTTGTGCTTTTTTGATTGCCGTATAACAACCATGTTTTGCAGGGAAGGTCCTCGAGGCAGAAGGCCGAGCCTGTGGCAACTAGCCAACAAGGGGCCGCGAGGCCAGGCGGGCTGAAAAGACCCGCAGTCCGGATTGAGACATTGGCGCAGCGGTACGACGCGCCGTCTTTATTGCAAGCCATTATTCTCAGAGGCATACTAACGCCCATGCCTTCTTTTCAGGAAAAAGAGCGCTCGCCGGACTATACCCGGAGAGGCTACCCATCGCGCCTCCACCAGCCAGGCTCCAAGGCCGGATTTGGAGGCGGGAATGAATATGAGGCGCGCGCCGGGCGCTCCTCCGACAGAGGATGCAGACAAACTGTCCGCCACCAATTCCGAGGTGGAAAGTGCCATGAACCACAGGCGTCGCCGGACTGTTCTTCGTGACGCTTGTTTCTCCCCAAAGGCATTGGATGCCTTCAACTCGGGAGGCACGCACCTCCGTGCCGCTCAAAATGGTCTAGCCAGAGCCACGGAGCAGTATGTAAAATACATACGGGTCAGAAAATTTGATGATTATATATATCAGTAGCCCCTGATACTTGAAACAGTTAGGATAACTGATTTAAGGATCATTTGTTATGTAGGTTCTTACAGAAAAGAATACTCAACTGTCCCAGGAGCTGGAAGAGTGCAAAGCCCAACTTCAGGCCGCACTGGCCGCAGCAGGGGACACCAAAGAGACCCCGTCTGGTAACATATCCTTTGAATGATAAGTATCATATTAGGATGCGGTGTATATGTAGATCTGGCGATAAAATTACAGATGACGCTGGAGTAAATCCGGATAAGCAACAGCTCATACGCCAGCTGAAGGCCGGTGAGAGCGTGCTTACAAGGGTGAGGCAGGAGAAGAATGATCTCCTAGATGCCAACACCAAGCTAGGCGTGGAACTAAAAGATGTTCGTGCCCAACTGTCGGACTCTGTTAAGGAGAATCGGCGGCTTCGACGCGGCATATTTAGTAAGTGCTTGAACGAACTTTGAAAAAGAGTTCGGCGAGGAAGCTGGCTGACAGAGTTATGTCTGTAGGTATGCTAACAGGTCGTCCTGCCGAGGAGATGCCTGGTTCAACGGGTGATCTTCTTCCCGAGCTCTCACAGTTGCACGAACGAGTTCGGCAGGTGATGCAAGGCGTCGCCCAGGCCTTGTGGCCATCCGTCTCCATACCCGAAGGCCTTGGAGAGCTTGTAGAAAAGCTGAAGGGAGCACGGCGGTGCTTCCGATTATGGAAGATATCGGTCTGCCGTCAGGGCGCCAGGGAAGCCTGGGCAATGGTGAAGACACGGTACACGAAGGCTGACCCGAACCACATGGTCGAAGTCGGACCTGTGGGGCCTGATGGGAAGGAGATCCCTGTGAGCTTAGTGTACGGTCAAGTAGAATTGGCCGCAAAGTATTCCCAACAGGACTGTAGACTAGACAACCTATTAGATGGCATTGAAGAGGAATTGAACCAGTCAAATTGACTATGTAATTTTAAAGTGACATGTATAATGCCTTCTAGCCGGATTGTAGATCGTTTGTTGTGGCGGACCTTTTCGCTTCAACCTCGGGACCCGACAGTCCAGAGTGTATCCAAATACCCCCTCGGTTATGTAAGAACCGGGGCATGCGTGGAGACCAGGCGTAGTGGTCATTAGTGCTTTATCAGACAAGTGCCCAACTAGTTATATTATATTACATGGGTAGTAAGAAACATCTTCCAGAGAGAATAGTTCCATTAAGGGTTCCTTTCCCTGGGTAAGCAATGCCCTAAAGTGTATGTCCGGACTGCGACAAGAAGCACAGAAAAAGCATCTGGGGGCAGATAATAAATAAATAAAAGTCATCTTTTGTTCACCGACCGAATATTCTCTTAAGAACGCTAGCTTTAGGCTTCACCCAGTCTGAGGTACACGTCCGGCTGACCCGGCGGTAACAATCACAGAGGTGCTCCCATTATGCCCTAGCCGAATTAATGGGAACGTAGGGCATAAATACAAGAGCCAGGCAACCCAGCTTGGCCAAAACTTAAGTCATATCGATGCATATAATGGTGAAAAAAGGTACATGTGGAAGTATAACACATGTGTTGGGCATGAGGCCCATGTAAATAATTTAAGCTTCTGTGAAAGAAGCCCCCAGGTATGAAGAGTGCAGCTAGCGCATCTGTGATGTATAAGTGAGGCACAAGGTGACCCTTGAAGGCCTAGAGAAATAAAAGAAAGAAAGGGAAACAAGACAGATGATGCATATGCAGAAAATGGACAAAGGGAGGGGACTAACATAAAGTCCGGTGCTAGGCGTAGAATCTTCGGAGCCTGGCTGCGTTCCTTGGGTTCGGCTCGAGTCGACTGGTCGATGCATCCCGCAGTCGGTACGCTCCACCAGTCAGAACTTGGTTGATAATGAAGGGACCTTCCCATTTGGGCTTGAGCTTGTTCTTTTTCTTATCCGGCAGCCGTAGAACTAGTTCGCCAACGTTATAAGTTTTGGCCCGTACTTCTCTGCTTTGGTATCTATGAGCCTGTTGCTGGTAAAATGCGGAACGGGCTTTGGCTACGTCGCGCTCTTCCTCCAAGGTGTCCAGACTGTCCTGCCGATCGAGCTCGGCTTCTCTTTCTTCGTACATGCGCACTCGAGGTGAGTCATGAATTATGTCACAGGGTAGGACTGCCTCTGCGTCGTACACCATAAAAACGGTGTATATCCGGTACTACGATTCGACGTGGTCCGCAGCCCCTAGAGTACGGAGTCGAGCTCCTCTACCCAGTGCGTGTCAGACTCCGTTAAGGAGCGCACTAATCTGGGTTTAATGCCGCTCATTATAAGACCATTTGCTCGTTCGACTTGACCGTTGGTTTGTGGGTGATAGACTGAAGCATAATCGAGCTTGATGCCCATTTTGCTGCACCAGAGTTTTACCTCGTCGGCCGTGAAGTTCGTGCCGTTATCAGTGATGATGTTGTGGGGGATGCCGTAACGATGTACAATCCCGGATATGAAATCTATCACCGGTCCGGATTCGGCTGTTTTAACCGGTTTAGCCTCTATCCATTTGGTGAATTTATCCACCATGAGCAATAAGTATTTTTTCTTGTGGGTTCCCCCTTTAAGGGGTCCAACCATGTCAAGCCCCCAGACCGCGAAGGGCCATGTAATGGGGATTGTTTGGAGGGCGGTGGGTGGCATGTTGCTTTGATTTGCAAAGAGCTGGCAACCAGCGCAACGTTGGACCAAGTCCTGTGCATCTGCCCGGGCCGTTGGCCAATAGAATCCTGTACGGAAGGCCTTGCTTACAAGAGCCCGGACTGCGGCGTGATGACCGCCGAGTCCGGCGTGAATTTCTGGCAAAAGGTTCTGCCCTTCCTCTTCGGAGATGCACCTTTGAAGGACTCTGGTAGCGCTTTTTTTGTACAATTCTCCCTCATGGACCCTGTAGGCCATGGATCGCCGCACTATGCAGTGTGCCACATTTTGGTCCTCCGGAAGTTCCTGTCTAGTTAGGTAGGCCAGGAATGGTTCTGTCCACGGGGCAATAATGGCCATTATTTCGTGGGCTGATTGTGTTATTTCAGTGGCGGAGCCTCCGATTGTGTCAGGGAGTTCGGTATCGGGTATTTTGGCCGGATCCGGACTGTTGTTACCGGTGTCCCCTTCCCATGCTAAGGATGGCTTGAAAAGCCTTTCCAGAAATATGTTGGGAGGGACCGCGTCGCGTTTTGCGCCAATGCGGGCGAGGATATCCGCCGCCTGATTGTTTTCCCGAGCCACATGGTGAAATTCGAGCCCCTCGAACCGAGCTGACATTTTTAGGACAACATTGCGATAAGCTGCCATTTTCGGATCCTTGGCATCAAAGTCTCCATTTATTTGGGATATTGCGAGGTTCGAATCCCCGCGCACCTCTAGGCGTTGAATGCCATGGATACTACCATCCGGAGACCATGTAGAAGGGCCTCATATTCGGCTGCGTTGTTGGAGTCCGTATACGTTATCTGTAGTACGTATTGAACGGTGTCTCCTGTTGGGGACGTCAAAACGACGCCAGCCCCCAGCCCAGCCAACATTTTGGAGCCGTCAAAGTGTATGATCCAGTTTGAATATGTGCCGTACTCTTTAGGGAGTTCGGCTTCCGTCCATTCAGCGATGAAGTCAGCCAAAAATTGCGACTTAATAGCTCGCCGTGGCTTGTAAGTTATGTCGAACGGGAGGAGCTCAATGGCCCATTTGGCAATCTGGCCCGTCGCGTCGCGGTTGTTTATAATATCGTTAAGTGGTACTTCCGAGGCTACCGTTATCGAACACTCTTGAAAGTAGTGTCGCAACTTCCCGGATACCATAAATACCGTGTACACTATCTTTTGATAATGCGGGTACCGTGATTTGCATGGAGTAAGGACAGTGGACAAATAGTAAACCGGCTTTTGAAGAGGGAATTTGTGTCCGTCCACTTCTCGCTCGACGACGAGTACTGCGCTTACGACTTGATGAGTTGCCGCAATCTATAATAGCATTGGTTCGCCAGTGTTTGGCGCGGCCAGGACTGGGTTTGTTGACAATATGGCTTTTATTTCATTGAGTCCGGCCGTGGCGGCATCCGTCCACTCAAAGTGCTCGGTGCGCCGGAGGAGGCGATAAAGGGGTAATGCCTTTTCGCCCAAGCGGGAGATAAAGCGGCTTAGATCCGCCATGCATCCAGTCAATTTTTGTATTTGTTTGAGGTCTGTTGGGGTAGCCAACTGTGAAAACGCTCAGATTTTGGCCGGATTAGCTTCAATACCTCTACTAGAGACAATGAATCCCAGGAGCTTTCCGGCTGGTACACCGAAAACGCATTTTTCCGGATTGAGCTTGATGTCATATGTTCGGAGGTTGTCGAATGTGAGCCTCAAGTCGTCTACTAGAGTTTCGACATGCTTGGTTTTAACGACCACATCATCTACGTATGCCTCCACTATTTTGCCGATCTGGTTTGCCAGGCATGTCTGAATCATGCGCTAATATGTTGCGCCGGCGTTTTTTAGCCCGAAGGGCATTGTGTTGAAGCAGAATGGGCCGTATGGTGTGATGAATGCCGTTGCGGCTTCGTCTGGCTCTGCCATTTTAATTTGATGGTAGCCAGAGTATGCGTCGAGGAAACACAATGAATCGTGTCCTGCGGTAGCATCGATGATTTGATCAATGCGGGGGAGGGGGAAGGGATCCTTTGGGCAGGCCTTGTTAAGGTCCTTAAAATCGACGCACAAGCGCCAGTATTTGTCCTTCTTTGGTACCATCACCAGGTTTGCTAGCCAGTCCGGATGTTTTATGTCTCTGATGAGTCCGGCCTCCAATAGCTTGGCTAGTTCCTCTCCCATGGCTTGTCTTTTAGGCTCGGAGAAGCGTTGAAGAGCCTGCTTGACTGGCTTGAATCCTTTTAGGATATTTAGGTTGTGCTCAGCCAGCCTGCGTGGGATTCCTGGCATGTCTGAAGGGTACCAGGCAAAAATGTCCCAGTTCTCGCGTAGGAACTCTTGCAGTGCGGCGTCGACATCAGGATTTAATTGTGCCCCGATGGAAGCTGTTTTTGTAGGGTCTGTTGGATGGACTTGGAATTTGACTATTTCGTCCGCCGGTTTAAAGGAGGTGGACTTGGATCTTTTATCAAGTATCACGTCGTCCCTGTTCACCATGGAGCACAGCGCAGTTAGTTCCTCGGCCGCTAGGGCTTCAGATAGTGCCTCGAGGGCCAGTGCAGCTGTCTTATTTTCGGCGCGGAGTGCTATGTCCGGATCACTAGCAAGAGTGATGATTCCGTTGGGCCCGGGCATTTTGAGCTTCATGTACCCGTAATGGGGTATGGCTTGGAAGATTGTAAACGCCTCCCGCCCTAATAGAGCGTGGTATCCGCTGCTGAACGGGGCCACTTGGAATGTAATTTCTTTGGACCTGGAATTATCCAGCGTGCCGAATACCACGTCTAGTGTGATTTTTCCAGCACAGTGTGCTTCCCGACTTGGGATGATTCCTCTAAAGGTTGTGCTACTTTGCTCAATGCAGGTCCAGTCTATTTCCATCTTTTGAAGAGTTTCCTCATAGATGAGGTTTAATCCGCTGCCGCCGTCCATGAGTACCTTGGTGAGTCGAAAGCCGTCCACGATTGGACTGAGGACCAGTGCAGCTGGTGCTCGGGCTGTTCGGAATTTAGGTTCGTCACTGGCATTGAAGGTAATAGCCGTGTCACTCCAAGGATTTATTTCTGTTATGTGGCAGATTTCGGCCATGCTGCGGAGTGTTCGCTTGCGTCTATTATTTGACGCGAAGGTCTCAAAGACCGTTAACACCGTATTGTTGTCCACGGGATGGTGCTCTGTGGTCTTTGGGAGGAGTAGATCCTCACCACTTTTGGCCACCTGCCGGAGTATCCAACATGCTCTAAGGCTGTGCATTGGTATTGCATCCGCTGTACTATGAATTTTGCAGGGTCCGTTGAGCCATCCCTCCAGTATGGTTCCTTGCCCCGTAGAGGGCTTTTGCTTTTTGGTAGTTGACCCAGGTGTATTGTGATAATGCACCCTTTTTCGGAGTGGGTTTGTATTCAGGGCCGGATTATCCCAAAATTTTATTTCGGTTTTCCAGGCGCTTTCCATCGCACAGTACTTTCGTACTATGAGAACCAAGTCGGCAAAACGTGTAATTTTGCGACGACTTTTGGCGTTGAGGATTCCCTTGTCCGTGCAATTATTGCAGAAGAATGAAATTGCGTCTTCCTCGCGGCAGTCCTTTATCCTGTTCATGACCAGGAGGAATCTGGCCCAGTAATGGTGTACTGTTTCTTCTGGCTCTTGCCTAATTTGGGATAGATCGCGTATGTTTGGGTGGGTGGGTGGAATTGAATCCGATTTCTCACCCAATCTGAGACTCAGGGGCCAAGGAGTTTCCGAACTCGGAAGTTTGGATTCTTGGATGTTTTCCGATAAATCTAGCCCATTGCCTGATTCTAGGTTCAGGCCTTGAGTGACGTCCTCCCCTCCGTGGGTATCCGGCTTGGAGGGATCAGGAATCCAGACATAGCTAGTCCTTAAGATAGATGAAGGGCTGCCGCATTGTTCCTCCACCACTGCAACGTAATGGGTGACCTGGGGAGAGTTGATCTCTCTCAGATCAGGTTTAGGCCCAATCTAATCGTAGTCCGTAGCGACTCCCAGGGCGGCGATACGACCCAAGAGCTCGTGCAGGGAAGAGAGCTCCATTGGATCTAACTGCTCGGCGAGTTCCGAGTTGACATGAAGATTGCTTTCGATGACCCGAGAAGTCATCGTCAACGTAGCGGCCGAACAGGCGGTCATAATAAAACCACCTAGCCGGAGAGTTTGGCCGATAGCCAAAGCTCCCTCAGCGATAGTGCCGTCTTTGAAGACGGGATGAGACATCCTTCCTGGTGGCGACGGCACAGCGGAACTCTCAATGAAAGCACCAATGTCGGTGTCAAAACCGGCGGATCTCGGGTAGGGGGTCCCGAACTGTGCGTCTTGGCCGGATGGTAACAGGAGGCAGGGGACACGATGTTTTACCCAGGTTTGGGCCCTCTTGATGGAGGTAAAACCCTACGTCCTACTTGATTAATATTGATGATATGGGTAGTACAAGAGTAGATCTACCACGAGATCAGAGAGGCTAAACCCTAGAAGCTAGCCTATGGTATGATTGTATGTTATGGTTGTTGGCCTACGGAATAAAAACCCTTCGGTTTATATAGACACCGGAGAGGGTTAGGGTTACACAAGGTCGGTTACAAAGGAGGAGATATCCATATCCGTATTGCCTAGCTTGCCTTCCACGCCAAGTAGAGTCCCATCCAGACACGAGACGAAGTCTTCAATCTCATATCTTCATAGTCTAACAGTCCGGCCAATGGAGATAGTCCGGTTGTCCGGAGACCCCCTAATCCAGGACTCCCTCATGAAGCATTAACTCTCTACTCTGGATAGACCATACCACCTACAACCCACTACATCTGCTAGTCTACCTCTTCGAGAGCTTCACGCAACTTACTTAACTACGCCAGAGCCCATAATGGCTTGTGGCTGCACACGGAAGTTCTAGCATGAAATATCTCAGTTCCCTTTGAGCCTGGGTGGCGGACCTTAGGATTATCACACGGGTACTCCAGGATATCCTAGGACGACACTGGATTCTCCAGGTGACCGACAAGCAATCCACCTGGATGTGTATTAAATTTGCCACCTTATGTTGAACCATTAATTAACAATCTCACATCTGTCATGGATTCACTCACACAAACCACGTCTACGAGCATAGCATAGCAAAATAAGCAATACGTAGAAGTAACACCCAAGGGTTTGATAATAACAGGGCGATAGGTTCTACCTCATCAACTACTTCCCAAACCCACATGTTATATCAAAACCTAATCATGCAATGTTTGAGGATTGGAACTAATGCATAAAAGCTGGGTGATAAAGGAGTATGATCAAAGTGTGACTCGCCTTGCTGATGATCCGCAAAACCTAGAGACTCGTAGTAGCACGCTTCGTACTCTGGGTGTTCTATCGCAAACAAATAATAGCATACATAAGCAATCAAGCAAAGAAGCACGGGTAAAACACAAATAAGAAGATCTAACCAGAAAGTTCAACTTAAGAACTCCGGTTTGCAAAAAGAATCAAATCAAACGGAGCAACGAAACCCAAACTGCGAAAGAAACAAGATCTGATTACTAATCTGTACTAAAGTCAAATTTTACAATACCAAAATCTTGTTCAAGTTGGTTAAACGAAAAGAGGGCTTCGAGATGAAGATCTAGGCGCTTGAATCGCCCGATTCCGATAAACGAGCGAAAAGATAAACTAAAACGAAAATCGGATCAGAAATCGCGATCCAAAATAATCGCGAAAAATCCGAGAAAAAGAAAAACTGACAAACAGGCTAACGAACGAACGTTCGTTGTCTGCGACTAACAGACGAAAAACCGTTCGTTAAAACGAACGTATGGACGAACGTCCGCTAAATAACTAAACCAAGAAAACCGGTGAACCGATCTATTAATAATAAAAATACCGAAACTAGGGTTTATGAAATAAAACTGATCATTTTTTTAAAAACCGGCGGCTACCTCGAACTCCGGCGGGCGGCGGGGTGGCGCGGCACGACGGCGTGGGGCCGCAACGGGCGGCACAGCACGACGGCATCTCTAGGTGGCGGCGCTAGGGTTAGGGTTTGGGCGGCGGCGGGGCTGGTTGGGCTGCGGTGGGCTAGGCGGCGCGGCTTATAAAGAGGGGTTGGGAGGAGTTCGGGCCGGATACGGCCCGTAGGTTGGTTTTTTTTTAAATAATTCCGACGTGCAGAAAAAGAAAGATAAGAAATACTAAACAGACTCCAAAAATCCCGAAATAAATTTTCCCCGTCCTCTAAAAATAGGCCGGACAAGGTGAACATTTATTTTGGACTAAAATGCAATTTTGAAAAACGCATTTTTTCCTAATTCAAATAAAATAGCGATAAAACTCTGAATAAAAATCTTATTTGATTTTAATATTAAGTATCCAATATTTCTTTATTTTGAGGAAGTCATTTATCCTCTCTCTTTTATTTTTATAAAAGAAATATTTGAAGATAAAATAATTAAAATCAAAAGTTCCTTTTTTTCAAAAAATAGAAAACTCAAATATGAAAATAATGAAATTCCCAACTCTCTCCATGGGTCCATGAGTTGCGTAGAATTTCTAGGATCAAGCCAAACGAATATGCAAAGATATGATATGCATGAATGATCTATGTATAACATTCCAAATTGAAAATTTGGGATGTTACAGCTTTGGTCCGGTACTCTATTAAAAGGAGGCCTTAATATCCCTTAGTTTCCAATAGGACCCCGCTGCCATGGAAGGGACAAAAGGTGTCATGCAAGTTCTTTTCCATAAGCACGTATGGCTATATTTGGAATACATGCCTACACTACATTGATGAATTGGAGCTAGTTTTGTGTCACCCTATGTTGTAACTATTGCATGAGGAATCGCATCCGACATAATTATCCATCACTGATCCATTGCCTACGAGCTTTTCACATATTGTTCTTCGCTTATTTACTTTTCCATTGGTACTGTTACAATCGCTATAAAACCAAAACTATTACTTTTGTTACCGTTACCACTACTATCATATTACTTTGCTACTAAATGCTTTGCTGCAAATACTTGAGAATATTCTTTGCCTCCCCTTGTGTTGAATCAATAAATTTGGGTTGAATACTCTACCCTCGAAAACTGTTGCGATCCCCTATACTTGTGGGTTATCAGTTTTCAGCAAAGATTATAAACTAACCATATTCACAATAACATTTAGATGTATGTTTACTCACATCAATGGCATAATCAACTAGCGAGCAATAATAGTAAATCTCGGATGACAACACTTTCTCAAAACAATCATAATATGATATAACAAGATGGTATCTTGCTAGCCCTTTCTGAGACCGCAAAACATAAATGCAGAGCATCACTGAAGATCAAGGGCTGACTGGAAATTGTAATTCATGGTAAAAGAGATCCAGCCGCAGTCATACTCAATGTAAACTAATAGTAATGCATGCGAATGACAGCGGTGCTCTCCAACTAGTGCTTTTTAATAAGAGGATGATGACTCAACATAAAAGTAAATAGATAGGCCCTTCGCCAAGGGAAGTAGGGATTTGTAGAGGTGCCAGAGCTCGATTTTGAAATAGATATGAATAATATTTTGAGCGGTATACTTTCATTGTCAACATAACATCCGAGAGATCTCGATATCTTCCATGCTACACACATTATAGGCGGTTCCCAAGCAGAATGGTAAAGTTTATACTCCCCCACCACCAACAAACATCAATCCATGGCTTGCCCGAAACAACGGGTGGCTCCAACTAACAACAATCCTGGGGGAGTTTTGTTTGCAATTATTTTGATTTGATTTGAGCATGGGACTGGGCATCCTGGTGACCAGCCATTTTCTCATGTGTGAAGAGCAGAGTCCACTCCTCTTGAGAATAACCCGCCTAGCATGGAAGATACGGACAAGCCTAGTTGATACATGAGCTATTCAAGCATACAAAACATAATTTCATTTGAAGGTTTAGAGTTTGGCACATACAAATTTACTTGGAAAGGCAGGTACATACCGCATATAGGAAGGTATGGTTGACTCATATGGAATAACTTTTGGGGTTTATGGAGTTGGATGCACAAGTAGTATTCCCGCTTAGTACAAGTGAAGGCTAGAAAGAGACTGGGAAGCGACCAGCTAGAGAGCGACAACAGTCATGAACATGCATTAAAATTAATCAACACTGAATGAAAGCATGAGTAGGATATTGTAACATCCCAAATTTTCAATTTGGAATGTTATACATAGGTCATCGTATGCATATCATATTTTATTTGCATCTCGTTTGCGATCCTAGAAATCCTAAGCAACTCAAGGACCCATGGAAAGAGTTGGGATTTCACTATTTCCATATTTGCATTCTTCTCAAATTTGAAAAAAGGATCATTTTGGTTTCAATATTTTTTCTCTCCAAAATATTTCCAATATAAAAATAAAAGAGAGGAGATAATATGACTTCTCCAAAATGAAAGAAATATTGGGGGGGGGTGTTAAAATCAAATAAATATTTTATTTTGATTTTATTCGAGATTTATTTGAATAAGAAAATATGCATTTTTCTTCAAAAAATTGCATTTTAGGCCAGAGAATGTTCACTATGTTCTAAATATTTTATTTAGATGGTGAAAATTGTTTTTGGCATTTTTAGATTTTTTTTATATTTATTTAGGATGTTTCCATTTCGGTGGAATTTATTAAAAAAACGCGTCGCCCGACTGGGCCAACGGCCCAGCCGAGCCGGGCCGGCCCAGCACCCCGCACCGCCTCCTGCTCCGACTCGGGATGGAGTCCCGAGCCGCACCGCCGCCGCCTTGTCCCGCCCGGACTCCGTCGTCGCCAGCTCCTCCCCCAAGCCACCAACACCCCCCTCTTTATAAACCCCCGGCCGCCGCCCTCTCCCCCACATTGCCAGCTCCGCCACCAGCGCCGCCACAGCCCTCTCCCCCACATCGCCAATCTCGCCATCAGCGCCGCCGCAGCCGCTGCCCGCTCGTCGCCGCCGTCGCT